>NW_026943826.1:8215162-8332662 GCF_035594765.1 Anolis carolinensis
TTGGGAAGTGACTGACAGGGCTGAACCTCTATACTCCGCCCCTGTGTTCTAACAAGTGCCTCAGGGGAGGTATAGAGGCTCAGCCCTGTCTCGGGCTCTTGGGAAGAGGCCCCAACCCCACCCCTAGCCCCATCCATTAGTCCCAAAAGGCCTCTCAGGAGATATAGAGGCTCAGCCCTGTCTTGGGCTCTTGGAAGGAGGCCCCGCCCCCTCCTCTAGCCCCGCCTCCTGTGTCCTGGCAGGCGCCGCAGGACAGGGATAGAAGCTCAGCCCTGCCTCAGCGCTCGTAACTCCGCCCATCCCAGCACCTCAGGAGAGGTATAGATCAGCCCTGTCTCAAGCTCTTGGGAAGAAGCCACGCCCACTCCTCTAGCTCCGCCCCCTGTGTGTCCTAACAGGCGCCTCAGGTGCTCAGCCCTGTCTCCGACACTTGGGAAGAGGCCCCGCCCCTCCCCTGGCCCTGCCCCTGTGTCCTAATAGGTGCCAGCACCGCCCCCCTGGATCGCTCCAGCGCTCACCAGGGGGCAGTAGCGCCCACTTTGGGAATCACTGCACTAGAGTATTCACTTTGAATCCTGTGGCTGCCTCCTGCAGAATTCTGGGGTTTGCAGTTTAGAGAAGAGCCTTTAAACTGCTCAGGCAGAGAGGTCCTGGCCTCACTAAACTGCAAACTCCAGAATTCTGCAGCAGAATTCTGCAGCGAAGCCAACTGTCGTTTTGCTGAAGAAGTGCAGAATTTGAAAAAAACAGTTAGTCTGTGCCCCGCTGAGGTACATTTAAGACTGATTCTCAATTGGAGAATCAGGGAGACTCAAGTGCTTATTTGAGTCAGTTTAAAATAAGTTTGGTGGCTTATTTTAAGGTAGTCTGTTTCCAGATAAGGAACAGATAGTCTGTGATTGAAATTCACAGGGTGACTGCAGTTTAAAGCTGTAGAGAAGGAAGTGATATTTTAAGGAATTTGAAACACCTCAATATAGCTTTGCAACAGTTAATCTAAGTGCCTCTAAAGAGAAATTACTGTAACCATTAAGCTTGTGCCCGAATAAACATGTTATTGTTCTTTCTACCATCTAAGCTTCTCTCATCTATATTACCATCTAAAGCAAACAAGGAGAAAGAAGAAAAATAAAATTTAAAAAGTCTCCTCTCTAAGTAGCTAGTGGCTATATCTTCCAATAGTGGTGGCAAGAGTTGATAATCACCTTAACATCTGGTGGCTGCATTATAAACATCTTTATCTCTGGTGGCAGCTTTTAAATAAAACATCTTTAATAACTGGTGGCAGCGGATATAAAACATATAATAATAATATAAATATAATTAATTAATAGAAGCTCATTCACATCTCCGCAAATGGTGTCAGAGGTGGGATTTTAAAAAGATTCCCCCCTGTCTGACATCTTTGCAGTTGCCAACCTTTTTTTGACCAGGGACCACTTGAACAGGGTCCACTTAGACCAGGGACCACGTTGACCAGAGACCATGTTGACCAGGGATTCGGTTTGGTTATTTGGGGAGAGGATTCAGAAAATTGCATTGTATAGGCTACATTGAAGACACCAAGGTGCCCCCGCTGCCAGGCACCACATGGAACGACTCCGCTCAGGGGGAGGGAGGAGGAGGAGAAGCAGCAGTCAGGAGGCTTGTTGTCATGCCTTTGTGAGTAGTCAGCCTCTTTCCTCCCGACAACCAACAACCCCGTTGCCTCGGCACTATAAGAGAGTTTCGCGAGACCACTTACTCTTGTTTCAGGTCTTTATCCAGCCATCCGAGCATGCCTCTTTCTCTACTGTTATTGGGGCATGAATGCCATGCCTTCAATAGGGCTCCTCACATCCTCCCACCAGGGAACACGAGAAGGATTGGCAATTACTTCTTTCTCAAGAGGCTGCTTCTTTCTTCATATAAGCAGAAGTCTATAATGGTAGCTTTTTCCCTCCTTAAAGCAGAAAGGGGAGGAGGCATAGGGAAAAGACAAGAAGAGAGCAATGCTATTGCACCTCACAATCTCCGAGGATGCCTGCCATAGATGTGGGTGAAACGTCAGGAGAGAATGCTTCTGGAACATGGCCAGACAGCCCGAAAAACTCACAGCGCCCCAGTGATTCTGGCTATGAAAGCCTTCAACAATACAATGCTATTGAATGTGCATTGCTTCAGGGTTTTCTTTTTGCCTGGCACGCAAAGCTGCGTAGTTAGTTGTTATTAATGACCCTGGCTTTCTTTGGATCCCTAAGGGACAATCTGACTTTAATAAGCTGTTTCTGGGCTTGCAGCTGAGGAGGAAGGACAAACACCAGGAGCAGAGCGGGATGAAGGCAGAGATGTGGAAGAGGAAAATGGGTGGGTTGGGGGTGAGGCCCACACTGCTGTGCCAATCGACTTGTGCCTTTGTTTTCTCCTGAGAAGGGTAGAGAGAAACAAACATGACGCCAGTTCAGGGTTGGGCCAAGTTCCAAGTCTGCTTCCAGGAAAAGGCCTCTCCATCCCTTCTGTGTGGAAGGTAATGGTAGAAGCAGCAGTAGGGAAGATCATCACTAGAGTTGTGTGTGGATCCCGTTTTCCTTCGTTACATCCGTTTTTTCGTTACTTTCGTTCGTTCGGAAGCACGTAATGGGAAGCCCCCTCTCAGTACGAAAATCAGCTTGACACGAAGGCAAGTGGCTTGCCTGCTTTTCATGAGCAGCCTTCTTGCTTTGGAAAGAGTGTGTGTGTGTGTGGCCTGCAGCCAAGCACCTCCTCTAGAGTAAGAAACATAACTAGCCTTGCCTCCTTGCCTTGTTCATGTGTGGTGTAGAGGCCCAAAAAGCGCAGGTGCCTGCCTGTAACCAAGTGCCTCCACTACAGTAAGAAACAGAACTTGCCAGTTGCCTCCTTGCCTTGGAAAGTGTGTGTGTGGCACGGAAGCCCAGAAAGCGCAGGTGCCTGCGTGGGGCTGAGCACTTCTCCTCTAGAGTAGAGAAACAGGTAAGAAGCCTCCTTCAAGCACGCCCCTGCCTGCAGCCAAGCGCCTCTCCTCTACAGTAGAGAAATGGGTAAGAAGCTTACTTCAAGCACGCCCCTGCCTGCAGCAGAGCGCCTCTCTTCTAGAGCTGAGAAACAGGTAAGAAGCCTACTTTAAGCACAGCTCAGCCTGCAGCAGAGCGCCTCTCCTCTAGAGTAGAGAAACAGGTAAGAAGCCTCCTTCAAGCACACACCTGCCTGCAGCAGAGCACCTCTCCTCTAGAGCAGAGAAACAGGTAAGAAGCCTCTTTCAAGCACGCCCCTGCCTGCAGCAGAGCACCTCTCCTCTAGAGCAGAGAAACAGGTAAAAAGCCTCCTTCATAGAATCATAGAATCATAGAATAGTAGAGTTGGAAGAGACCACATGGGCCATCTAGTCCAACCCCCTGCTAAGAAGCAGGAAATCGCATTCAAAGCACCCCCGACAGATGGCCATCCAGCCTCTGCTTAAAAGCCTCCAAGGAAGGAGCCTCCACCACGGCCCCGGGGAGAGAGTTCCACTGTCGAACAGCCCTTCTCACAGTGAGGAAGTTCTTCCTGATGTTCAAGTGGAATCTCCTTTCCTGTAGTTTGAAGCCATTGTTCCGTGTCCTAGTCTGCAGGGCAGCAGAAAACAAGCTTGCTCCCTCTTCCCTATGACTTCCCTTCACGTATTTGTACATGGCTATCATGTCTCCTCTCAGCCTTCTCTTCTGCAGGCTAAACATGCCCAGCTCTTTAAGCCGCTCCTCATAGGGCTTGTTCTCCAGACCCTTAATCATTTTAGTCGCCCTCCTCTGGACGCTTTCCAGTTTGTCAACATCTCCCTTCAACTGTGGTGCCCAAAATTGGACACAGTATTCCAGGTGTGGTCTGACCAAGGCAGAATAGAATAAGGGGGAGCATGACTTCCCTGGATCTAGACGCTATTCCCCTATTGATGCAGGCCAGAATCCCATTGGCTTTTTTAGCAGCCGCATCACATTGTTGGCTCATGTTTAACTTGTTGTCCACGAGGACTCCAAGGTCTTTTTCGCACACACTGCTGTCAAGCCAGGCGTCCCCCATTCTGTATCTTTGATTTCCATTTTTTCTGCCGAAGTGAAGTATCTTGCATTTGTCCCTGTTGAACTTCATTTTGTTAGTTTTGGCCCATCTCTCTAGTCTGTCAAGATCGTTTTGAATTCTGCTCCTGTCTTCTGGAGTGTTAGCTATCCCTCCCAGTTTTGTGTCGTCTGCAAACTTGATGATCGTGCCTTCTAACCCTTCGTCTAAGTCGTTAATAAAGATGTTGAACAGAACCGGGCCCAGGACGGAGCCCTGCGGCACTCCACTTGTCACTTCTTTCCATGATGAAGACGACGCATTGGTGAGCACCCTTTGGGTTCGTTCGCTTAGCCAATTACAGATCCACCTAACCGTAGTTTTGTCTAGCCCACATTTTACTAGTTTCCTTGCCAGAAGGTCGTGGGGGACTTTGTCGAAGGCCTTACTGAAATCCAGGTACGCTACATCCACAGCATTCCCTGTATCGACCCAACTCGTAACTCTATCGAAAAAAGAGATCAGATTAGTCTGGCATGACTTGTTTTTGGTAAATCCGTGTTGACTATTAGCAATGACCGCATTTGTTTCTAAGTGTTCGCAGACCACTTCCTTAATGATCTTTTCCAGAATTTTGCCTGGTATTGATGTGAGGCTGACCGGACATTGGTAATTGTTTGGGTCGTTCTTTTTTCCCTTCTTGAAGATAGGGACCACATTCGCCCTCCTCCAATCTGCTGGGACTTCTCCCGTTCTCCAAGAACTCTCGAAGATAATTGCCAGTGGTTCTGAAATAACTTCCGCTAGTTCCTTCAGTACTCTTGGGTGTAGCTGATCTGGCCCTGGGGACTTGAATTCGTTTCAAGCACACCCCTGCCTGCAGCAGAGCGCCTCTCCTCTAGAATAAACAGGTAAGAAGCCTCCTTCAAGCACACACCTGCCTGCAGCAGAGCACCTCTCCTCTAGAGCAGAGAAACAGGTAAGAAGCCTCCTTCAAGCACGCACCTGCCTGCAGCAGAGCGCCTCTCCTCTAAAGCAGAGAAACAGGTAAGAAGCCTCCTTCAAGCACACCCCTGCCTGCAGCAGAGCGCCTCTCCTCTAGAGCAGAGAAACAGGTAAGAAGCCTCCTTCAAGCACTCCCCTGCCTGCAGCAGAGCGCCTCTCCTCTAGAGTAGAGAAACAGGTAAGAAGCCTCCTTCAAGCACGCACCTGCCTGCAGCAGAGCGCCTCTCCTCTAGAGTAGAAACAGCTTAAATGTGTTGTCGAAGGCTTTCATGGCCGGGATCACAGGGATGTTGTATGTCTTTCGGGCTGTGTGGCCATGTTCCAGAAGTATTCTCTCCTGACGTTTTGCCTACATCTATGGCAGGCATCCTCAGAGGTTGTGAGGCATGGAGAAACTAGGCAAGGAAAGGAAAAAATATATATCTGTGGAGAGTCCAGGGTGTGACAAGAGTCCTTTCTCAGTTGGAAGCCAGCATTAATGTTTCAGTTAATCACCCTAATTAGCATTGGAAAGGTTTGTCTCTTGCCTGGGGGGCATCCTTTGTTCAGTCATTAGCCGTCCTTGGGGCTCCTCTGCCCTCAGAGTGTTGCTTCCCATCTACTGTTTTGATTTTTGAGGTTTTTTTAATACTGGTAGCCAGATTTTGTTCATGTTCATGGTTTCCTCCTTTCTGTTGAAATTGTCCACATGCTTGTGGATTTCAATGGCTTCTCTGTGTAGTCTGACATGATAGTTGTTGGAGTGGTCCAGCATTTCTGTGTTCTCAAATAATATCCTGTGTCCAGGTTGGTTCATCAGGTGCTCTGCTATGGCTGATTTCTCTGGTTGAATTAGTCTGCAGTGCCTTTCATGTTCTTTGACTCGTGTTTGGGCGCTTTTAGACAGCTTAAATGTCTAAAATGATGAGAAGGGGAGCCTGGGAGCCCACCCGATCAAAAATTGATCTTTTGGCATCCCAGAGCGAAAACAGATATCTACCCTCTTGATTTTGGGAGGCTCCCAAAAAAACCAGCCACGAAGCCGGTCAAGGTTTACCCAGATTGCACAACCCTAATCACCATACACACATACATTCTCTAGGCATGATAAAAATCCAGTTAAAATCATTGCAGGCTGGGTAGTTAGTAGGAAAGAGAGGACAGTAAAAGAAAGATTGAAAGAAAGCATCACTATCAACAGCTCTGTAGGCCCCTCTCTCCAATGTGGTCTCCCTAATGCATTTTCCTGCTGTCAGGTTGGGTCACCCAAACTAAGCTGTGAGCGATGACCTTGACAAGCGACCAACTTCCATGAGCCAAAGGGGGGGAGTGTCGGAAGGGGGGAGAAGGAGGCCCGGAGGGAGTGTCGTTGAAGAAAAGCACCTTCTTTTCAGTATGTGCACAAGGAGCGGGGGCTGACATGCCGACCTCGGTGCTTGGCGGCCGCCCAGCCAGTTACACGACTTGGCAAGGGAGAGCGTGAGAAAGCAGGGGGCAACAGCCCAGTGTCATTGCAGCTGCAGAAAAATGGGAAAAAGGGGGGGGGCGAAGGGGAGGGAAGCACCGCTGAACAGAACGAGAGGGAAAAAAACAACACTCTAATTAGAAAAATATGTGGCCCGAGGCCTTTCCGCCATGAAAACACAGCCGCATTGACCCTCTCCTGCCAAATGTGCAATGTAAGTTATTTGAGGCTACAAAGTGTGGGATTTCTTAACTCGGATGAAGTAGGGAAATGGGGGCGGGAGGAAAGGAAGGGGCCATAAAGCAAGGCTGTCATCGCTGAGTGTGGCAGAACCACAAGGAGAAGAAAAGGAACATCACCCACCTTCCTAGCATGCGCAAAAGTTCATTGCCACTTCCTCGGCTCTGGTGTTCGAGGTGGAGCATTTAAAACTCTTTACCTGTGACAATTTGACAATTTGAGCACAGGGTTGTTGTATGTTTTCCGGGCTGTATGGCTATGTTCTAGAAGTATTCTCTCCTGATGTTTTGCCTTCTTCCCACCATCTGCACACAAAGATATATGTTCGGTTTTTAAATAACTAGTAGAGTAGAGTCTCACTTATCCAAGCCTCGCTTATCCAAGCTTCTGGATTATCCAAGCCATTTTTGTAGTCAATGTTTTCTATGTATCATGATATTTTGGTGCTAAATTCGTAAATACAGTAATTACTACATAGCATTAATGTGTGCTGAACTACTTTTTCTGTCAAATTTGTTGTATAACATGATGTTTTGGTGCTTAATTTGTAAAATCATAACCTAATTTGATGTTTAATAGGCTTTTTCTTAATCCCTCCTTATTATCCAAAATGTTCACTTATCCAACAAAACTTGGGCAAAACTTCAGGAGAGAATACTTCTGGAACATGGACATACAGCCCGGAAAACATACAACAAACCTGTGATCCTGGCCATGAAAGCCTTCGACGGTCTGTAGATAGTTTGTAGGTTGTGTTTTTTTCATCAGCTTCACTATGCTGTCAGTGGTTCCTTTGATGTACGGTAATAATAATAATAATAATAATAATAATAATAATAATAATTATTATTATTATTATTATTATTATTATTATTATTATTTCATTTTTTGATGCCACCTCCATCTCCCCGAAGGGACTTGGGGCGGCTTACACGGGGCCAAGCCCAGATAACTACATAAACAAAAGATAAAAACACATCAAAGTAAAAGTACAAAATTATACACATTAACATAGTAAAAATAAAATAGTGACCATAGTACACCATAGTATAACTGTATACCATGCAGCTGTGGACAAGTCTACATAGGACCACCAAATGCAATATCAGGTAACAAGTATCAGGTAACAGGTGAGTCTGTTTCTAATACAGTAGCGTATCACTTCTCCAACATTCGCTTATCCAACATTCTGGATTATCCAACGCATTTTTGTAGTCAATGTTTTCAATACATTGTGATATTTTGGTGCTAAATTAGTAAATACAGTAATTACTATGGAGCATTCCTGCGTATTGAACTACTTTTTCTGTCAAATTTGTTGTATAACATGATGTTTTTGGTGCTTAATTTGTAAAATCATAACCTAATTTGGTGTTTAATAGGCTTCTCCTTAATCTCTCATTATCCAAGATATTCTCTTACCAATGTTCTGCCGGCCCATTTATGTTGGATAAGTAAGACTCTACTGTACCTTGGTAGAGGTCATTCCTGTGTCCAACCAATATAGGCCAAAGGGGCTTTTTCACTTGGGAACAATCTAGTCCAAGGCAAAAGAACGTTGCAACTTGTGTACCTCTACCATCTGTATGTAATAGCATGGTATGAAATCCGTTTCCTGTTCATTCTTTTCCTAGTTCCCCCCATTCCCCCCAGTGATATCCTGGGCCCTTTACAGAAGTGCTGGCAGATCATGAATTGATGTAGTCCCAACACTCCTTTGAACATGAACTTGGACAGTTTGCAGCTCTGGCGGAGAGGAGGAGGAGCGCCAGAGAGACCCATAATGACCACTTTCTTTGTGTGACAAGCCGTCTGCTTCGTGTCTGGGAAAAGAGGAGCCCAGCACGCATCCTCATGGAACCACCCACGCAGCCTGGGACGCTGAACCGCAGTCGTGTGTCAATAAAGTACATACTCTGTTTCTCTCGCACACAGGGACACACTGCTATTTCCTAAGCGCATTTCTCCTCCTCCTCCTGCTTCACACAGCTCTCTGCACCTCTCTTCTGCTTCGCCCTCCCACAGACAGGCATTATTGGCACACAGGATGAGGCATCCGTTAAATCAGTGGCATTCAAAACTATGCTCTTCAAAGAAACCTTGGATGTCTCCGGAGGGCTCCCAATGAGTACAGTAGAGTCTCACTTATCCAACATAAATGGGCCGGTAGAATGTTGGATAAGCAAATATGTTGGATAATAAGGAGGCATTAAGGAAAAGCCTATTAAATGTCAAATTAGGTTATGATTTTACAAATTAAGCACCAAAACATCTATATATATAAAAGAGTGATGGCATCACGGCAGCGGACAAAACAACAAAAGTAAACACCCCACAACCTCGAAAATTGACATCACAACCCCTCATCCATGCCTCTAGGTTGATACAACAAAAAGAAAAGAAAAATAAATTCCTAATTAGAGGGAGAGGAATAATTGTTTTTATCCAATTGCTGCCAGTTACAAGGCTAAGCTCCGCCCACTTGGTCTCCTAGCAACCCACTCAGCCCAGTGTTAATAAAATAATGATAAAAAAATAAATACAAATAATACAATAAAAATTATGAAAAACACTAAAATAATTAATACAATAAAATACTATAAAAATGACTAAAAATAATACAACAAAATAATAAAATATAATAAATAAAAAAGATAAGTGACAATAAAATTAATTTAAAAAAATACAAATAACGTCAAATAAAAATTCCACAACAAGTTTTAACCGATACCACCACCACTTTGCCACAGCAACGCGTGGCCGGGCACAGCTAGTGATGTTATACAACAAATTTGACAGAAAAGTAGTTCAATACGCAGTAATGCTATGTAGTAATTACTGTATTTACGAATTTAGCACCAAAATATCATGATATATTGAAAACATTGACTACAAAAATGCGTTGGATAATCCAGAACGTTGGATAAGCGAGTGTTGGATAAGTGAGACTCTACTGTATGTGCATTTTTATTTTAGACAAGCTTCTTGGGAAGGCAGTTTATGCATAGGTTGCCCATTGTCTGGCTCTGACATTTGTTTTGAATCTCAGGTTGTATGGGTTTGCCAAGACTGGCTCTAGAATAAGGCAGAGTGAGGTAGTCAACGCATGGGACAAGCAAGGAGTTGGAGAAGATGTTGTGTCCTGTGTTTCTACCCTGTTTCCCTGAAAATAGGACATCCCCAGAAAATAAGACCTAGTAGAGGTTTTGCTGAATTGCTAAATATAAGGCCTCCCCCAAAAGTAAGACCTAGTAAAGTTTTATTTGGAAGCATGCAGGATTGGTAAATGTACATCTATATATATAAAAGAGTGATGGCATCACGGCGACCGACAAAACAACAAAACTACAGGCCCCCCAACCTCGAAATTTGACAACACAACCCATAATCCACGGCTCTAGGTTGATACAACAAAAAGAAAAGAAAAATAAAGTCCTAATTAGAGGGAGAGGAATAATTGCTTTTGTCCAATTGCTGCCAGTTAGAAGGCTAAGCTCCTCCAACTTGGTCTCCTAGCAACCGAATAAAAATAATAAAAAACACTAAAAAATAATTAAAAACACTAAAAGATTAATACAATAAAATACCATAATAACAGAAAATAACTAAAAATAATACAAGAAAATAATAAAATATAATAAATAAAAAGATAACTTACAATAAAATTAATTAAAAAATACAAATGACGTCAAATAAAAATTACACAACAATTTTTAACCAATACCACCACCACTTTGCCACAGCAACGTGTGGCCGGGCACAGCTAGTACCATATATTGTTGTTCATGGAAATAAAGGTAGTAACAAGAAATAATAATAATATAATAATAACTTTATTCTTGTATCCCACCTCCATCTCCCAGGGCAGCTTACACAGGGACAAGCCCAACAACAACATAAATTTACATACAAACAGAAATTTAAAACAGTAATTAAAAACAGTATAGCAATAAAATATAATATAGAAATTCTTGAAAGGATTCACAGTTTGGTTATGCTAGTTTGTGATGACAACTACTGTACAGTAGATAACAAATTTTCATTTTTAAAAAATTCAACCATAAATGTGAATTCTTCTTTGTGGAAAAAAAAACATCCCCTGAAAATAAGACCTAGCACATCTTTGGGAGCAAAAATTAATGTAAGACACTGTCTTATTTTCGGGGAAACAGGGTAAGGGTAACCTGCTTCTGTCAGGCATTGTACTCAATGTTTTCCCATTACCAAGGCTGATGAAAACTTCCGTTGCAAGTCTTTTCGGTTTTTGTGCATGTATTGGCCCATGGCTTCCATCAGCCGCAAGCAGCATGATCAGCTATAAGAGACTGTGAGAAACACAGCCCAAAACATCTGGAGTGCTCGAGGTTCCTCCATCGCTGTCATAGAATCATAGAGTTGGAAGAGACCTCATGGGCCATCCAGTCCAACCCCCTGACGAGAAGCAGGAAATCACATTCAAAGCACCCCCGACAGATGGCCATGAAAGGCTCATTGACAAGCCTCCTGACTGCTGTTTCTCCTCCTCCATCCCCATGTGAGACCTGGAAGCGGGGATGCCTTGGTGTCTTCGTTTTTAGGCCTCTTCCGGGGTTATTTGGGGTGCTAAGCACCCACGATAGATGGCCATCCAGCCTCTGCTTAAAAGCCTCCACCACACTCCGGGGCAGAGAGTCCCACTGCTGAACAGCTCTCACAGTGAGGAAGTTCTTCCTGATGTTCAGGTGGAATCTTCTTTCCTGTAGTTTGAAGCCATTGCTCCGCGTCCTAGTCTCCAGGGCAGCAGAAAACAAGCCTGCTCCCTCCTCCCTATAACTTCCCCTCACATATTTATACATGGCTATCATCATATCTCCTCTCAGCCTTCTTCTGTAGGCTAAACATGCCCAGCTCTTTCAGCCACTCCTCGTAGAGCTTGTTTTCCAGACCCTTGATCATTTTAATCGCCCTCTTCTGTACATCTTCCAGCTTGTCAACATCTCCTTTCAATTGCAATGCACAGAATTGGACACATATTCCAGGTGTGGTCTGACCAAGGCATGACTTCCCTGGATCTAGACACTATACTCCTATTGATACAGGTAAAAATCCAATTGGCTTTTTTAGCTGCTGCATCACATTGTTGGCTCATGTTTAACTTGTTGTCCACGAGGACTCCAATATCTTTTCCACATGTACGTAATTCAGTCATTGAGAAAAGTCTGTCCAAATCATATCAAAAGTAGTTGAATCCATCGTCCTGTATCCCATTGCAACCAATAGTAAAGGTAAAGTCCAGTCGTGTCCGACTCTGGGGGTTGGTGCTCATCTCCATTTCTAAGCCGAAGAGCCAGCATTGTCCGTAGACACCTCCAAGTTCATGACTGCATGGAGCGCCATTACCTTTCTGCCAGAGCGGTACCTATTGATCTACTCATATTTGCATGTTAGGTTGGCAGAAGCTGGGGCTAACAGCGGGCGCTCACCCCGCTCCCCGGATTCGAACCTACAACCTTTCGGTCTGCAAGTTCAACAGCTCAGCGTTTTAACACGTTGCACCACTGGGGCTCCCTATTTTTTAAATTGCAACCAATAGGTCCCTCAAAAAAAAAATCAGAGCATGATGGCAACAATTGTCGTAGCTGTTGCTGCTCTTATGCCTTGAGTCCAGAGCACTGATTTTCAGAAAAATGCTACGTGAGCTGAAAGTTTGATCATCCATTACAATGTCTACTCATATCGGCTTATCCTCTACAAGTTGTCTTTGGATGAACCTTGCCCCAAAATAAAAGGACTCAAAGCACAAAATGCGTCAGGCAAGCTTTTGAAGTTCTGTTGGCATCTTCATCAGGCAAAGATCTTAAGAAATTACACAAAAGAAGAAGCATGTGGAGCTTTGAAAACTTGTGTGATGTATTTAGCGCTTTCTTTGTTTTGGATTTTGTTTTATTTTGCCGCACGGTCAACATTGCTACCCCTGAAAGAGAAAGAATTTCAAGACATAGCAGGTTAAATGTGTTGTTGAAGGCTTTCATGGCCGGGATCACAGGGTTGTTGTATGTTTCCCGGGCTGTATGGCCATGTTCCAGAAATATTCTCTCCTGACATTTCGCCCACATCTATGGCAGGCATCCTCAGAGGTTGTGAGGTATATATATCCATGTTCCAGAAGTATTCTCTCCTGACGTTTCACCCACATCTATGGCAGGCATCCTCAGAGGTTGTGAGGAATATATATCCATGTTCCAGAAGTATTCTCTCCTGACGTTTCGCCCACATCTATGGCAGGCATCCTCAGAGGTTGTGAGGAATATATATCCATGTTCCAGAAGTATTCTCTCCTGACGTTTCACCCACATCTATGGCAGGCATCCTCAGAGGTTGTGAGGAATATATATCCATGTTCCAGAAGTATTCTCTCCTGACGTTTCACCCACATCTATGGCAGGCATCCTCAGAGGTTGTGAGGAATATATATCCATGTTCCAGAAGTATTCTCTCCTGACGTTTCGCCCACATCTATGGCAGGCATCCTCAGAGGTTATGAGGAATATATGTCCATGTTCCAGAAGTATTCTCTCCTGACGTTTCGCCCACATCTATGGCAGGCATCCTCAGAGGTTGTGAGGAATATATATCCATGTTCCAGAAGTATTCTCTCCTGACGTTTCGCCCACATCTATGGCAGGCATCCTCAGAGGTTGTGAGGAATATATATCCATGTTCCAGAAGTATTCTCTCCTGACGTTTCACCCACATCTATGGCAGGCATCCTCAGAGGTTGTGAGGAATATATGTCCATGTTCCAGAAGTATTCTCTCCTGATGTTTCGCCCACATCTATGGCAGGCATCCTCAGAGGTTGTGAGGAATATATATCCATGTTCCAGAAGTATTCTCTCCTGACGTTTCGCCCACATCTATGGCAAGCATCCTCAGAGGTTGTGAGGTCCATAGGTCCGTTGACGCAGGGACTACGAATACACAACACTCACGGGCGCTTAACTCTGTGATGCATTCATAACTGCGACAGAGGATTCCAGCCAGCCTTCCCATATACATATACCTCACAACCTCTGAGGATGCCTGCCACAGTTGTGGGTGAAACATCAGGAGAGAATACTTCTGGAACATGGACATATATTCCTCACAACCTCTGAGGATGCCTGCCATAGATGTGGGCGAAACGTCAGGAGAGAATACTTCTGGAACATGGCCATACAGCCCGGAAAACATACAACAACCCCATAGCAGGTTAAACTTTTAAGGAAAACTTTTTAAACCCCTCGAGAAAGGGAAGGCAAAGAAAAAAGGCAGGAAACGTGCTACAGCCTCGCTACAGTCATTCTTACTATAATCCTCCAAATCTTGCACCTCACACACAATTAAATTGAAGGCAAACGGAGGCAAAGAACTTCAGCAAACAAGGGTCTTTCAAGCCTTGCTCCAATGTCATCCAGAAGGGAAAAGAAAGAGCTTTTCTTTCTTATCTTCTCTCTTTCTCTCTCTCTTTGAGTCTCCCCCTTTTTATTCTCTCGAGTTAAGCCCCAGGAATGAATGCATTAACCAGTATCCCGGAAACCTGACTCATTTTTTTTATGATAGCACGAGTTGTGCCTTATTGGAAAAAAAAGGGGGGGACGAGGGGGGAGGAGAAGGACACAAGGATTGTATTCTCCTCTCCCAAGGAGGGCCAGCTCAGAATGGGATTTCTTTGATAATATTTATGATCTCTCAAGTTGCTGATGACAGTGTGCCTTATTGAAACAGTTCATACCGGATGGAAGAGGCAGAAAAGGGGTCGTATCTGCACGACAGATGAACCGGTTGCCTCTTGGCTTCTTTTTGCTTTAGCAGGGAGGCCTCTTTGGAGTGCCATCAACCAGCACCCTTCAAAGTGATAGTCCGTGGATAATAATAATAATAATAATAATAATAATAATAATAATAATAATAGAAGATCAGGGGGCAGAGGACTTACAAGTAAAACAAGCAGTCAAAGAAGAAATGCCCTGGCAGAATATGTAAAGCAAAGTGAAGAACCTGCTTTGATTGAAGTCAAACATCAGAAACTCCTCAAAGCACAGCAGACAAAATACCAGTACAAGAAAACCGCACTACAAACTAGAGCTGACAGCTGGCACAACAAAACATTGCATGGAAAGTTCCTTGACAAAATTGAAGGAAAAGCTGATAAGGAGACGACCTGGCTCTGGTTCACAAATGGGACCCTGAAGAAGGAGACAGAAGGCCTAACGTCAGGGGAAACCTTTACCTATTATTATTTTATTATGACACAGCAAACAAGATAGATATGCTGGATTTCGTAGCACAAAATCACAAGTTGAACACTTCCCAAGTGTCTAGGACTGTGTGATGTATTTTCGGATGATGTGCGCAGATCCCAGCAAGGTGGCCTTTTGCAGTTGGCAGATCGTAATTTTGCCAATGCCGGCTGAGATCTTTTGGCACAGCACCCAGTGTGCCCATCAACACCGGGACCACCTGCACTGGTTTCTGCCAGAGTCTTTGAAGTTCAATCTTGAGGTCCTGATAGCGGCTGAGTTTTTCCTGTTGTTTTTCGTCAATGCGACCTTCACCTGGGATGGCGACATCAATGATCCAAACCTTTTTCTTTTACACAACTGTGATGTCTGGTGTGTTGTGTTCCAGAACTTTGTCAGTCTGGATTCGGAAGTCCCACAGTATCTTTGCGTGCTCATTTTCCAATACTTTTGCAGGTTTGTGATCCCACCAGTTCTTTGCTGCTGGGAGGTGGTACTTGAGGCATAAGTTCCAATGAATCATTTGGGCCACATAGTTGCGCCTCTGCTTGTAGTCTGTCTGTGCGATTTTCTTACAGCAGCTGAGGAGATGATCAATGGTTTCGTCAGTTTCCTAGCACAGTCTGCATTTTGGGTCATCAGCTGATTTTTCGATCTTGGCCTGATTTGCATTTGTTCTGATGGCTTATTATTATTATTATTATTATTATTATTATTATTTCTTTGACCACTTTTGAGCACCTCTGATCGTGGTGATGGGAGCAAAGCAGGAATGTTTGTTAAATATAAGTACGTACAGGAGAATTTGTTAGATGGACTTTCAGGCTAGAGAACGTAACTCTCAGGTACCTCTCTTCTTTGTAAACTTTTGTTTTTGTTTGTTTGCCTTGTTTTGTTGTGCTACATTTGTGCCAACACACAACAGAGGCCTGGATGGTAAACAGAGCAGCCAGCCATTCCCATGCTCTTTGGGGCAAGCTGTACCACCCGCGTCCCAGACAGAGACCTCACATGAACTAAGCTGGCTTCCCGTTTGGTGGTGCGTGTGCTCCCGCCCAGAAAGTGAGCTTGGCAGCACTTCTGAGCCTGATCCGAAGCGGATCGGCCTGTGTCAACTAACTGGAAGAGGGAGAAAGGATGAGGGGGGAGGAGGAGAGAGAAGCAAAGGACAGTCGTTGGCACCACGAGGCACAAACATTCCTCCGCATCAAAGAAGCCTCAGACTTGGTCCACTCTTAGGGCAGAATCAGAACTTCAGATATTTTTGTCTTGGGAATCATCCTGGACTACTCAAGTCTAGATGTAGTTAGATAGATGATAGAGTTAGATTGAGGGAATCCTTTCCCTGTTTCCAAAGCATGCCTAGACAGGCTTTACTGTGTTTCACTCTATCCTGTTTATGTCACATCCCTTACTTTGAAGTTAGTAGAAATGTGACTCTCCAGGGACACTAACTTCTCATTGGTCAGAATGTCTTTTATGGCCCCAATAAACTGGACCATGAGGTTGGAACCATTTTGGTTCCCTCTTCTTCCTTTGTTCTTCAAGCTAACAACACGTCCCGCCATCTCTCCTGGCAAGATGTAACTATTTAGATGTTTGTTATTTTTCCTTAGAAACCAGTCTAGAGTAGACTAGACAGCTCCCAAGCCTTTCTATCTACAATGGAGTTCTTTTCATCTGAATAAATACTTTTTTGAACTTTTATTGAGACTCTGCAGTCCATTGCAATCCTAAATGGTCAAAGGCTTCTCTTTGTTCACCCTGTGTAAGTAAATGTTGCATTTGAAAGCTTTTGCTTTTGCTACTCTGCTGATTTTTGGTGGAATCTCCCCCAGAGAGGGTTAAATTGAGTCTAACCGCTCAGAGATTACCACAACAAGAAGGGTTCTCAAGTCACTCCTGACACGAAAAAAAATGGAGCAACTTGAGAAAAATGGGGGAAATCTTCTCTTCTGACATTTGGGACTATTCAGGCCATATACTACAATGCCTAGGACCACTCCCCCTAAGCATTGGCAAAGATCTTGCTAAGTGATGGTCTTGATAGATGTAATATCCCCACCTCCAAAAGATTTTCCAAGATGTTACAGTAGAGTTTCGCTTATCCAATGTAAACGGGCTGGCAAAATGTTGGATAAGCGAATATGTTGGATAATAAGGAGAGATTAAGGAAAAGCCTATTAAACATTAAATTAGGTTATGATTTTACAAATTAAGCAGCAAAACATCATGTTATATAACAAATTTGACAGAAAAAGTAGTTCAATACACAGTAATGCTATGTAGTAATTACTGTATTCACGAATTTAGCACCAAAATATAATTTACGTATTTAGCACCAAAATATCATAATATATTGAAAACATTGACTACAAAAATGCCTTGGATAATCCAGACCGTTGGATAAGCAAGTGTTGGATAAGTGAGACTCTACTGTAATCTTTTGTGAGAGTCGGCATGTATGGTGGCTTGGGTTTGGGGCTATGGGTAATTCCTGGTTGGCCTATTATCCACTTGGGAGTTCTAGATCCAGCATGGTGTTGTACTGATCCAACATGAGTATTTGAGTCCACACTCAGCCATGGAAGCCAGTGCGTCATCTTCTACAAGTTACATTCTTTCATCCTAAAGCAATAATAATAATAATAATAATAATAATAATAATAATAATAATAATAATAATAATAATACATCACACAGTCCTAGACACTTGGGAAGTGTTCGACTTGTGATTTTGTGATATGAAATCCAGCATATCTATCTTGTTTGCTGAGTCATAATAAAATAATAATAATCTTTATTTACGAGGGCTATCCAGGGAATTAAAAATGAATAAAGTATAGGATATATTCAATTGAAAGCCAGACCCAAATACCACTTCTCAACATAGTCCCCATTGAAATCTAGGCACTTCTCATAGCAATAAAAGAGTTTGGAAAGTCCTTCCCCACCAAACTTTGCCGCTTGGCTTGCGTCCTCAACCAGGCGGGCGTTCCTTGCTGCAGCTGCGCATGTGCATGCGCTCAACTTTCCCCCACGCTCGTCCTGGATCGCTCTTCTAAGGTTTTGCAAGAAGCACACCTTTCCTGTCCCAAAATAACGGTCGCCATAACCTTCCTAGCAAGCATTTGCAAAACAGAAGAGCGACCCTATTCTTTTCTGTATCTCTTTTGCAACTAGGATACCCACCCATCTGTCATATAGTCTACAATAGACATGGGCAAAGTTTGGCCCTCCAGGTGTTTTGAGTTTCAACTCCCACAATTCCTAACAGATGGTAGGCTGTTAGGAATTGTGGGAGTTAAAGTCCAAAACACCTGGAGGGCTGAAGTTGGCCCATGCCTGGTCTACAACATGCGATTAGCAATATTAAGATGCTAAACCCCTCTACTGTACTTAATAACCCGTCAGCTGGGATAGCCTGGTAAACAGAAATCTAAATCCTGGAATCTCTCCAGTTTTGACTCACTGGAGGTCAAACATCTCATCCCAGGGAAAACAGGCCACAGGAAGCTGGCGGAGGAGGAGGAAAGGGGGGAGCTGTCAGGAGGCCTCCAAAGCTTTACGTTCCCAGAACTCAGCAGGCCTGTAGCTTTCTGCTCTATTAATCCTTTCCAAGTTCCGTCCTCGCTCCAAAGCATGTGGTCTTATGAAATCTGCACAGACCTTTTGCCAAGAGGAGACCCAGGGTCTGCTGTGTCCATCAAGAGGCCAAAAACCTGCCATTCTGGAAAGTTGTCTTGTTGTCTCTTTTGTAAAATCCTAAGATTGTTTCAAACCTTTCAATAAACATACGAGCAAACTATCCATTGGGATGCAATACTCGTGGTAAAATAAACAAACAATGTATCTTAAAAACCTTTTTGTTCCCACTGGTTTAGGAAATTCTTTGATTCTTTGATTTAAACATGTTGAAAAGCACTTTGTACATACTTAGAGATATTCAACGTTATTGCTTCCGAAGAGTTGGCGATCTTTTGATCCAACTCATGATTTTAACATTACAGTAGAGTCTCACTTATCCAACATTCGCTTATCCAACATTCTGGATTATCCAACACATTTTTGTAGTCAATGTTTTCGATAATCATGATATTTTGGTGCTAAATTTGTAAATACAGTAATTACTATGTAGCATTACTGCATATTAAACTACTTTTTCTGTCAAATTTGTTGTCTAACATGATGTTTTGGTGCTTACTTTGTAAAATCATAACCTAATTTGGTGTTTAATAGGCTTCTCCTTAATCTCTCCTTATTATCCAACATATTCGCTTATCCAACTTTCTGCCGGCCCGTTTATGTTGGATAAGTGAGACTCTACTGTATTTTGGATATTGACATTTTATGACTATTTTATCCATGTTGATGTTTTACTGTTGGCTGATTTGTTTATTGTTTTTGTTTTGATTTTGTGCTGTTGCGTCCGGGCATAGCCCCATGTAAGCCGCCCCAAGTCCCTTCGGGGAGATGGGGCGGGGTATAAGAATAAAGTTATTATATTATTATTATTATTATTATTATTATTATTATTATTATTATTATTATTATTTTATTATGACACAGCAAAAAAGATAGATATGCTGGATTTCATATCACAAGTCGAACACTTCCCAAGTGTCTAGGACTGTGTGATATATTTTCAGATGATGCACGCAGATCCCAGCAGGGTGGCCTTTTGCAGTTGGCAGATCGTAATTTTGTCAATGTCTGTTGTTTCCAAATGCCGGCTGAGATCTTTTGGCACGGCACCCAGTGTGCCCATCACCACCAGGACCACCTGCACTGGTTTCTGCCAGAGTCTTTGAAGTTCAATCTTGAGGTCCTGATAGCGGCTGAGTTTTTCCTGTTGTTTTTCGTCAATGCGACTGTCACCTGGGATGGCGACATCAATGATCCAAACCTTTTTCTTTTCCACAACCGTGATGTCTGGTGTGTTGTGTTCCAGAACTTTGTCAGTCTGGATTCGGAAGTCCCACAGTGTCTTTGCGTGCTCATTTTCCAATACTTTTGCAGGTTTGTGATCCCACCAGTTCTTTGCTGCTGGGAGGTGGTACTTGAGGCATAAGTTCCAATGAATCATTTGGGCCACGTAGTTGTGCCTCTGTTTATAGTCTGTCTGTGCAATTTTCTTACAGCAGATGAGGATGTGATCAATGGTTTCGTCGGTTTCCTTGCAGGGTCATCAGCTGATTTTTCGATCTTGGCCTTAATTGCCTTTGTCCTGATGGCTTGCTCCTGGGCTGCAAGGATCAGGCCTTCTGTCTCCTTCTTCAGGGTCCCATTCGTGAGCCAGAGCCTTAACACTTAAAAAGAGAGATAACGGGTTCTTCTGATTTTGGAATGAATTTAGACCCACCCAGGAACATTGGAAGAAAAATTCCACAGGATTAGCTTAATTTGAAGTACTTTTAAAGGTGTGGCTGCAAGGAGCAGCTCTTATCTCCAAGGATTCGCCAAAGCCCACTTTCAGTCCAGGAAAACAGTTTAAAAACTTCTCTGAAACATGTTGGTTTATCTCACCACTGGAGTTGCCTATCTCCAGAGCATGTAGGATTTAGGGTGACAACTTCCAGGCCAATGATTGTGATTTTTAGACAGATCTGAGTTGCAGTACAGTACTTATTAGAGTTGTGTGTGGAACTATTTTCCTTCGTTTCACCCGTTCTTTCGTTACTTCCGTTACCTTCAGGGGCACATGACGGGAAAGCCCCTTCCCATACGAAAATCAACTCGATATGAAAGCAAGCGGGAGCCGATCCCGTCTCTTTGCCTGCTTTTCGTGACCACATGGCGTTCCATGCCTCCTTGCCTTGGAAAGAGTGTGTGTGTGTAATATGCTGGCCCAGAAAAGGCACACACCTGCCTGCAACCGAGCAGAATAAGAATTTGCTTCCTTGCTCTGGATATAAAGCACGTACATGTGTGGCGTGCAGGCCTGGAAAGCATGCATGCCTGAATGCAGCCGAGCGCCTCCTCTAGAGTATGAATGAGAACTTCCCTCCTTGCCTTGGAAAGAGAATGCATGTATGTTTGGTGTGCAGGTCCAGAAAGCACGTGTGCCTGTCTGCAGCCGAGCGCCTCCTCTAGAGTATGAATGAGAACTTGCCTCCTTGCCTTGGAAAGAGTGTGTGTGTGTGTGTGGCATGCAGGCCCAGAAAGCATGTGCGCCTGTCTGCAGCCGAGCACCTCCTCTAGAGTAAGAATGAGAACTTGCCTCCTTGCCTTGGAAAGAGTGTGTGTGTGTGTGTGGCATGCAGGCCCAGAAAGCATGTGCGCCTGTCTGCAGCCGAGCGCCTCCTCTAGAGTATGAATGAGAACTTGCCTCCTTGCCTTGGAAAGAGTGTGTGTGTGTGTGTGGCATGCAGGCCCAGAAAGCATGTGCGCCTGTCTGCAGCCGAACACCTCCTCTAGAGTAAGAATGAGAACTTGCCTCCTTGCCTTAGAAAGAAGTTGTGTGCGTGTGTGGTGTGCAGGCCCAGAAAGCATGTGTGCCTGTCTGCAGCTGAGCACCTCCTCTAGAGTATGAATGAGAACTTGCCTCCTTGCCTTAGAAAGAGAGTGTGTGCGTGTGTGGCGTGCAGGCCCAGAAAGCATATGTGCCTGTCTGCAGCCGAGCATCTCTCCTCTAGAGCAGAAACAGTTAAGGAGCCTCCTTAAAGTGCACACTTGCCTGCAGCTGAATTCCTCTCCTCTAGAGTAAAACAGCTTCAATGCCTAAAATGATGGGAAGTCATTTGGGCAGATAATGGGCAGATAGAAAACGGATCTTTCGACACCCCAGAGTGAAAACAGATTATCTGCCCTCCTAATTTCGGGGGGCTCCCAAAAAATGGGAAAGCCGGGACACGAAACAGGTCAAGGTTTACCCAGAAAGCACAACCCTAATACTTATCTTCTAGCACGGACTCCCTTGGCCAGTTTTAGAAGTTTCAAATGGCTCTTAAAAGTACTGTGCCGGTGACGCCCAGCTGCTGGGTCCAAATCTTTTCCCCCAACCGATCAGAAACTCCCCAAAAATCCAGGCAAAGACTTCTCATTGGCTTTATCAGGCACTTGCCACAGCAGCCAAAATGCAATACAAGCTCCCCCCTCCCCATGGCTGGCATCTTTCCTCCCTAATCCTGGGCCAGCGGGACGAAGGCTAAACCCTTCCCAGCTGGATGTCGTTGTTACACGCATAATATTTTTTTTCCTCCTCTCCGCTTGGCCCGGTTGCTGCATCTGTGGGCCAGACACCCCTGCGTCGAGTTGGAAAGCGAACAGCATCCTCCCTTCTTGCTCCAGGCAGACGTTTGACTGCCTTGGCAGTCCCAAAGACCATGTGCGTCAAAGGAACCCTTTAAGTCATCCGGGATTTCTGAAGGCTCCTTTGGAAGAGCCTGGCCTTCCGTCAGTCAGGGGCACCATTTAGGGAGGAAGGGAAGGCAGGCGGAGATGAGCCCCCCGCCAGGTGTTTCAGATTATTCCTATATTTCTGGCCAGCTCGCTGTTTCCCAAACCTGCATTTGTCTTATAACACCGATGGAGGAAGGGAGAGAAGCAGTAGGTTGCTTAACTATTCCTATGCCTGCTTAATCTCCACTTCAAAATACTCCGATATGCAGTTCAATACCCCTTTAGCAGCCACAGCTCTATCATATTTCTATTTCCCGAGATTTGTAATTTGGATCCTGAAATTCCTTTTCTGTGACCTATTTCTCTCTGGTAGAGAATTCTAAGTACAGTAGAGTCTCACTTATCCAAGCTAAACGGGCCGGCAAAGCTTGGATAGGCGAATATCTTGGATAATAAGGAGGGATTAAGGAAAAGCCTATTAAACATCAAATTAAGTTATGATTTTAAAAATTAAGCACCAAAACATCATGTTATACAACAAATTTGACAGAAAAAGTAGTTCAATATGCAGTAATGTTATGTTGTAATTACTGTATTTACGAATTTAGCACCAAAATATCACGATATACAGTAGAGTCTTACTTATCCAAGCCTTGCTTATCCAAGCCTCTGGATAATCCAAGCCATTTTTGTAGTCAATGTTTTCAATATATTGTGATATTTTGGTGCTAAATTCATAAATACAGTAATTACAACATAACATTACTGCGTATTGAACTACTTTTTCTGTCAAATTTGTTGTATAACATGATGTTGTGGTGCTTAATTTGTAAAATCATAACCTAATTTGATGTTTAATAGGCTTTTCCTTAATCCCTCCTTATTATCCAAGATATTCGCCTATCCAAGCTTCTGCCGGCCCGTTTAGCTTGGATAAGTAAGACTCTATTGTACTTCGTGGAGCTACAGATCCTTGGAATCCATAACATAGGCCTTTGATCACTGAAGTGTTATCAAAAGGCTATCATTGTCTCATGCGGACACACCTCTTTATATGCAGCTGTTACCTGCACAAGAGACCTGGCTGGACAGGTGGAGTTTTATTGGCAAGGCGGCAATGCTACTCAGCAGCCTCCATGAGCCTTGGAAGTCATAAACATAACAATTACGGGCAGATTCAGTCCAGGTTTATGAGACGATTCGGTGGTCTTAGGGTTGCCAGAGCAAGACTATGCCAGGCTCCAAATTTTCATGTTTATGTTGGATAAGTGAGACTCTACTGTAATTGTCTTACACTCTTACTCTGAGAATCATCCTCATCGTTCTCAGGAATGGAGAAGAGGGTCCAACCCTGAGATCTGGCAACATTAGATGAAGGATTGAAAACAAGAAGTAGAAATGCATTTGCTTGTGTTTTCCCAGAAGGGAGTGGGGTTAAAGCAGAAAGCTTGACCTGTTGTATTTTGGCCTGGCAGGGAACTCTTCAAATGTATAAGAAGCTGAACCTTGATTTCAGAGGTGGAAGAAGAAGAAAGACATTTCCACCGCGTTTGCTTTGTGCGGATCCCTTTGTACACCGGTATCATCCGATTTGCTCGAAGCCCTTAAACCCCAAAGGCAGGACAAGTCTAGAATAAACACACACACATGCACATACACAATTGGTGGCTTGTTCCGATCAGGGTGGTGGTGGAAGCGGGAGAGGGAGGAGAGGGGGCCGGCAAAATTTCCTGCTGGCCTCCCTTTTTAAAAAGAAGGTGTGCTGTTTGTTCAAGGCTATCCAAACATTTGCAAAAGCTCTGGCAGCCAGGGAATGCGCAAGGCAGTGTGTCCTAGGCGTGGGAAAGTGCTGCTCTCCTCAACCTTTGGCGAGCCTCATCCCCCCCACCTCCTCCCTCAGGCAAGCAAGCAGTTCAATTAAAAAAAAAAGAACCCAGTGCCAAGAGATTTATTGAGCTGATAATGACAGCTTCAGTCAGCAGCAGCAAGCAGACAGAGGCAAGAGGCTAGGAGGAGGCGGGGAAGGGAGGGGAGGCCCCAGATTGCAGGAGGAAGACAGGGAGAAAAAAGTGTATATATGAGCCAGGAAGGATCTGGTATCAGAGGAAGGTGAGAGAACGGAGAAGCAGACCTGCTGTTGTTAGCTGGTTTCGGTGGTTAATCTCCAGGATGAAAGCTGTCAGGAGGAGAGGGTGGAGTTGCCACTGTTCTGGCCACATAAACTAGAACCTCAAATTCCAGGTTTCCGCAGATTGCGGACACAGAGTGCTGTTGTTGCTTTATGTATGAGAGGTATAGGTAAAAGTAAAGCTTTTCCCCTGACATTAAGTCCAATCGTGTTAGACTCTGGGGGTTGGTGCTCATCTCCATTTCTAAGCTGAAGAGCCAGGATTGTCCTTAATAATAATAACAATAACAACAACAGCACCTGGGCCATACCTGTCATAAGATATACTGCTGGCATTATAAAATGGACACAGGCAGAACTGGACAATTTGGACAGAAAAACAAGAAAACTCATGACCATTCATCATTCACTGCACCCTCGCAGTGATGTTGACCGGCTATATCTGCCTAGAAGATCAGGGGGCAGAGGACTCTTACAAGTAAAACAAGCAGTCAAAGAAGAAGAACATGCCCTGGCGGAATATGGAAAGCAAAGTGAAGAACCTGCTTTCATTGAAGTCAAAAATCAGAAACTTGTCTTTTCCCAGAAAGTCATAGGGAGGAGGGAGCAAGCTTGTTTTCTGCTGCCCTGCAGACTAAGACACGGAACAATGGCTTCAAACTACAGGAAAGGAGATTCCACCTGAACATCAGGAAGAACTTCCTGACTGTGAGGGCTGTTCGGCAGTGGAACTCTCTGCCCCAGACTGTGGTGGAGGCTCCTTCTTTGGAAGCTTTTAAACAGAGGCTGGATGGCCATCTGTCGGGGGTGCTTTGAATGCGATTTCCTGCTTCTTAGCAGGGGGTTGGACTAGATGGCCCATGAGGTCTCTTCCAACTCTACTATTCTATGATTCTATGATTCTATGAAACTCTTCAAAGCACAGCACACAAAAAACCAGTACAATAAAACCGCACTACAAACTAGAGCTGACAGCTGGCACAACAAAACATTGCATGGAAAGTTCCTTGACAAAATGGAAGGAAAAGCTGATAAGGAGAAGACCTGGCTCTGGTTCACAAATGGGACACTGAAGAAGGAGACAGAAGGCCTGATCCTTGCAGCCCAGGAGCAAGCCATCAGAACAAAGGCAATTCAGGCCAAGATCGAAAAATCAGCTGATGACCCAAAATGCAGACTGTGCAAGGAAACTGACAAAACCATTGATCATATCCTTAGCTGCTGTAAGAAAATTGCACAGACAGACTACAAACAGAGACACAACTACATGGCCCAAATGATTCATTGGAACTTATGCCTCAATTACCACCTCCCAGCAGTAAAGAACTGGTGGGATCACAAACCTGCAAAAATATTGGAAAATGAGCACGCAAAGATACTGTGGGACTTCCGAATCCAGACTGACAAAGTTCTGGAACACAACACACCAGACATCACAGTTGTGGAAAAGAAAAAGGTTTGGATTATTGATGTTGCCATCCCAGGTGACAGTCGCATTGCCGAAAAACAACAGGAAAAACTCAGCCGCTATCAGGACCTCAAGATTGAACTTCAAAACTCTGGCAGAAACCAGTACAGGTGGTCCCGATGGTGATTGACGCACTGGGTGCCGTGCCAAAAGATCTCAACCAGCATTTGGAAACAATAGACATTGACAAAATTACGATCTGCCAACCTAGCAGTTCGAAAACATGCAAATGTGAGTAGATCAATAGGTACTGCTCCGGCGGGAAGGTAACGGCACTCCATGTAGTCATGCCAATGGCCACACGACCTTGGAGGTGTTTACGGACAACGCTGGCTCTTCGGCTTAGAAATGGAGATGAGCACCAACCCACAGAGTCAGACATGACTGGACTTAACGTCAGGGGAAACCTTTACCTTTACCTATATATATTGTTATGAACTAGAAGGAAACAATTAAATAACAGATTTTGTATCGTTTTGTCCCTGACTTCACCGCTTTCCTTCTCTTGATCAGCCCTCCAAGTAGAAAAAGGAATTTATTTTCCCTCTGTTATAGAATGGCTGTTCTTCCTCCCTTGCAAACTTCTCTAAACTCCTGGCCATTCAGTTAAAACAGAGTTTGTATTGCATGCAGATTTATAACATGGTTATTTACAGTAAATAATGAGATAAACTACAGATACTGTCATGGAATTACAAAAGCAGAATGTGACAGTAAAGGCACAATTTACTATAACTGAACCATCCTTGGCAAATATTTATCTAACCCTTTGTTGCTCTGTACTTTAGATGACTGGCAGCTGAACGTGCAAGTTGATGCTGGTGGAAAATGTGGTGCCTTCTCACACTTTCTATGTATTGGTGATAGTTATTTGTGTATGCTAGCGGTTCCAGAAACCAAACACGGTTCTGAATTTTTGAAACCAAAAGGTCTTGAGTTGGATTGGGGACTTGGGTTAGTGCCACAGATGTTCATAACTATCCCAACAGTTTGCATTCTGCCAGTTTGCACACTTTTTCGGAGAGTCCTTCCTTAGCATTTATTTACTATTTTTTTTAAAATGGAACATCTGCAATGTTTCAGGTTACCTCACACTTGTTTTGATGCCTCAATATTTGTGATATATTGCAGGCAGGGGAGCTGGAAAGTGTAGTGTGACATGGTAGAAGTTTTTAAAGCTGCCATATCTTTTGCTGGTGGTAGTTGTCAGCGTGTATGCAGACTCCTGATATATGAGGCACACTTTACTCTTATAGTGGATTTACTGCATCTTGTATGCCAGGACACATTTGATCATTGTGAGTCCTGCAGAACTGACAGAGCACCATAAGACATGCAGGAATTTTTAAAAAAGAATTGCTCCTCCGCGAGTCATAGAATTATAGAATCATAGAATCCTAGAGTTGGAAGAGACCTCGTGGGCCATCCTGTCCAATCCCATCCTGCCAAGAAGCAGGTAAATCGCATTCAAAGCACTCCCGACAGATGACCATCCAGCCTCTGTTTCAATGCCTCTACAGGGCCGGCCCTAGGTAATTTTCAAGTGTAAGCGAACAGAATTTTGGCACCCCCCTCCCCAAACCAATCACTGAAAAATAAAAGCGTTGGATAAGCAAAAATGTTGGATAATAAGGAGGGATTAAGGAAAAGCCTATTAAACATGAAATTACATTATAATTTTACAAATTAAGCACCAAAACATCATGTTTTACAACAAATTGACAGAAAAAGCAGTTCAGTACATGGTAATTTTTTTTTTCGTGTCAGGAGCAACTGGAGTTGCTTCTGGAGTGAGAGAATTGGCCGTCTGCAAGGACGTTGCCCAGGGGACGCCTGGATGTTTTGATGTTTTTACCATCCTTGTGGGAGGCTTCTCTCATGTCCCCGCATGGAGCTGGAGCTGATAGAGGGAGCTCATCCACACTCTCCCCAGGTGAGATTCGAACCTGGCAGCTTTCAGGTCAGCAACCCAACCTTCAAGTCACTTAGTCCACTACGCCATCTGGGGGCTCCTAGTACATGGTAATGATATGTAGGAATTACTATACAGTAGAGTCTCACTTAAGGTTCTGGATTATCCAACGCATTTTTGTAGTCAATATTTTCAATACATTGTGATATTTTGGTGCTAAATTCGTAAATACAGTAATTACTACATAACATTACTGCGTATTGAACGACTTTTTCTGTCAAATTTGTTGTCTAACATGATGTTTTGGTGCTTAATTTGTAAAATCATAACCTAACTTGATGTTTAAAAGGCTTTTCCTTAATCCTTATTATCCGAGATATTTGCTTATCCAAGGTTCTGCCGGCCCGTTTAGCTTGGATAAGTGAGACTCTACTGTATTTGCGAATTTAGCACCAAACATTGAACTGGGATATAGGGCAGTGTGGACTCAGATAACCCAGTTCAAAGCAGATATTGTGGGTTATTCTGCTTTGCCTTATGGGCGAACCGCCCCTGCCTCTACCACACTCCTGGGCAGAGAGTTCCACGGCTGAATAGCTCTCACAGTTAGAAAGTTCTTCCTCGTGGGGTTGAATTCCAACACATCCCAGATATGATTTCTTTTTAAAACAATTCTTGTCAAGTAGTCTGATGACATCTGTAGCTTCATGGGAATGAATCAAAATCCGACCTGGCACATACCAACTTCTATACTGCCCAACCTGAGGATTAGAGTACTGTATGTGGGAATGCAAAACAATTCGGAGACCACAGGTTCCCACCTTTGCCTTATACAATCTGGCCTAAGTTCTTGACACACCTTTATAATCTTGGGATCTTATTAGCTGACTCCGAAAAGGCTAGAGATTATCTGGAGTTTTGCTGAGCAATATGTCATGATAAGCGATGTTGACTTGCCGACTTTCTGGGTGCTCCCGTGACTGGCTTTATGGCCAACATGTTTCCAAAGTCCTTACGGTTTCCGTAGTTTTCCAAGCAGCAGAAACACTCCGGCTTTTACAAAGCTGTCACTTTTTTTGAAAAATGTTGTTTCATAATTATTTAATACCAGCTTGCGTACCTGGTGTTTCTCAGACTATTTGAAAAAGTCAATGTTTTAATTGTACAAATGCATAAGATTGTGGGTGAACTACAACTGACATCATGCCAGTTTAACCCTGAGAAACTCCATCAGTATTTAAAAGTTTGTGATGTTGGGCAAGTTTGTTCTAGATCAATGATGGGCAACCTTTTGCGCTTGGTGTGTCAAAATTCACCAAAAAACTTAGCATGACTTGGGTGGTGTGTCACTTCGAGAAAAAAACCATAATTTCGCAATATGTACAGTTTAAATAACAAAAATGTATAATTCTAATATATCTGTATTTAATAAATCAAAAACTATTTACTACCATTATTTCCATGTACAACGATCTATGGTACCTCTTGCAGTTTCCATGCTGATTTCTCTCTATTCTAGTTTCAATGTAGACATGAATAATGAATAATATAATAATAATATAATCGTAATAATATGATAATATACTACAATTATATATATACTAGCTATGTGACGAAGTATGGTGGTATGGGAAATAAAGTATTGAGGAATTGGTGGTAGTGAAGGTAAAGGTTTTCCCCTGTAGAGTAAAATCTCACTTATCCAACATTCGCTTATCCAATGTTCTGGATTATCCAACGCAGTCTGCCTTTTAGTAGTCAATGTTTCTGTAGTCAGTGTTTTAAATTCTTTGTGATATTTCAAAGCAGATAATATAAGATTATAAATGGGTTATAGCTGTGTGGAAGAGCCTTGAGTCTACACTGCCATATAATCCAGTTCAAATCTGCTAATCTGTATTTTATAGGCAGTGTGGAAGAGGCCTACCTCTGCCTGTCCCCTGGGCTGAGTGGGTTCCTAGGAGACCAAGTGGGCAGAGCTTAGCCTTCTAACTGGCAGCAATTGGATAAAAACAATTATTCCTCTCCCTCTAATTAGGACTTTATTTTTCTTTTCTTTTTGTTGTATGAACGCAGAGGCATGGATGAGGGGTTGTGCTGGCAAGTTTAGTGTTTCTGGAATGTGTAGTTTTGTTGTTTTGTCCTAGGCCGAAATTTCATTACTCTTTTATATATATAGATACCATTCTATTATTATTCTATTATTATTTTAGTATATTATCATATTATTACCATTATTATATTATTCATTATTCATGACTACATTGAAACTAGAATAGAGAGAAATCAGCATGGAAACTGCAAGAGTTACCATAGATTGTTGTACATGGAAATAATGGTAGTAAATAGTTTTTGATTTATTAAATACAGTTATATATTACAATTATACATTTTTGTTATTTAAACTATGCATATTGCGAAATTATGTTGTTGTGTTTCTCAAAGTGACACACCACACAAGTCATGCTAGGTTTTTTGGTGAATTTTGACACACCAAGCGCAAAAGGTTGCCCATCATTGTTCTAGAAGATGCATCATTGGTGGGGTTGTGTGCTCTCTGGCTGTCGGGTAAACCACAACTCCCACTATGGTGTGTCAGTCCCCTCAAACCTCTCCAATAGGTTGAGTTAGTCATGGGGGTTGTGTGTGCCAAGTTTGGACCAGGTCCATCATCTGGTTGTAGGTGAACTACAACTCCTAGAAAGGAAGGCCAGTTCCCCACAAACCCTTCCAGTAATCAAATCTCAGCATATCAGGTATGTGTGCCAAGTATGATCCAGATCTATCGGTGATTGGGTTCACAAAGCTCTCTGGGTGTAGGTGAACTACAACTCCCCCAAATCAAGGTGAATTTCCCTCAAACACCTCCAGTATTTTGTGTTGGTCATGGGGGCTCTCCGTGCCAAGTTTGGTCCAATTCCATACTTGGTGGAGTTTAGAGTGGTCATTGATTGCAGGTGAACTATAAATCCCAGTACCTACAACTCCAAAATGTCCAGGCCAATTCCCGTCAGAACCCACCAGTATTCAAACGTGGGCATATTGGGTATGCATGCCAAGTTTGTTCCCGATCCATCACTGTTTGGGTTCACAGTGCACTCTGGATGTAGGTTAACTACAACTCCTATCAATCCCACCAGTATTTTTTTGTTGAAACTAAGAAGTGGATTAATTGAGGCTTAATCTCAAATCAGGACTATTGGGAAGTATGATTTTAGAAGGCACTAGTTGTGCCTGGCCACGCGTTGCTGTGGCGTTGTCTGGTGGTGTTGGTGAGAAATTGTTGAGGTAGTGGTGGTATTGAATGTCTGTTGTATGGTTGTCTTTATGTTTAGTATGCACACTGAAGTGGATTATATGGCAGTGTGGAGTCAAGATAATCCAGTTCAAAGCAGATAATATAAGATTCTAAATGGGTTATATAGCTGTGTGGAAGGGCCCTGAGTCTACACTGCCATATAATCCAGTTAAAATCTGATAATCTGTGGAAGAGGCCTAAGTGAGGCCTAACTGTGCCTGTCCCCTGGGCTGAGGAAGTTGCTAGGAGACCAAGTGGGCGGCGCTTAGCCTTCAAACTGGCAGCAATTGGATAAAAACTATTATTCCTCACCCTGTAATTAGGACTTTATTTTTCTTTTCTTTTTGTTGTATCAACCTAGAGCCGTGAATGATGGGTTGTGTTGTCAAATTTCGAGTTTGGGGGGCCTGTAGTTTTGTTGTTTTGTCCGCTGCCCTGATACCATCACTCTTTTATATATATAGATTTATTGGAGAGATATGTAAGATTTCTCTCTCTCCCGCACTGCTATATATACACACGCATATTAACATATATTCTTTTTTCTGTTAGCTTTTTGTTGTGTAAACACCTCGTTCCAGACAAACAGTTTTTGTCCCACGCTTCAAGCTTAAACACTCCACTTCAGGCTGGAAAACTGATAGATTTATTTACAGTAAGCAGCTCACAAACTTGGAAGGCTTGGGTATATTTGCTGTTGTGTGCCTGGGATAGGGCTCACACGCGCTGCTCCTGAGGCATTAAGAAGCACGACAGCTGCCAAAAACCACACCACTTTTCTGATGATAACTACAGGCAATATTTCCCACAGACCTAAAGTGGAGTCACACAAAATGGCCATACACTGTGCTACTGTTTCCCCGAAAATAAGACAGTGTCTTATATTAATTTTTGCTCCCAAAGAGGCGCTAGGTCTTATTTTCAGGGGATGTCTTATTTTTCCACAAAGAAGAATTCACATTCATGGTGGAATTTTAAAAAAAATGAAAATGTATTATCTACTGTACAGTAGTTGTCATCACAAACCAGCATAGCCAAACTGTGAATCCTTTCAAGAATTTCTATATTAGATTTTATTGCTATACTGTTTTTAAATTTCTGTTCGTATCTAAATTGATGTTGTTGTTGGGCTTGTCCCTGTGTAAGCTGCCCAGAGTCCCTTCTGGGAGATGGAGGTGGGATACAAGAATAAAGTTATTATTATTATTATTATTATTATTATTATTATTATTTTTTTATTATGACACAGCAAACACGATTGATATGCTGGATGCTTTGAAGTTCAATCTTGAGGTCCTGATAGCGGCTGAGTTTTTCCTGTTTTTTTTCGTCAATGCGACTGTCACCTGGGATGGCGACATCAATGATCCAAACCTTTTTCTTTTCCACAACTGTGTTGTCTGGTGTGTTGTGTTCCAGAACTTTGTCAGTCTGGATTCGGAAGTCCTACAGTATCTTTACGTGCTCATTTTCCAAGACTTTTGCAGGTTTGTGATCCCACCAGTTCTTTGCTGCTGGCAGGTGGTACTTGAGGCATAAGTTCCAATGGATCATTTGGGCCACGTATTTGTGCCTCTGTTTGTAGTCTGTCTGTGCGATTTTCTTACAGCAGCTGAGGATATGATCAATGGTTTCGTCGGTTTCCTTGCACAGTCTGCATTTTGGGTCATCAGCTGATTTTTCGATCTTGGCCTTAATTGCCTTTGTTCTGATGTCTTGCTCCTGGGCTGCAAGGATCAGGCCTTCTGTCTCCTTCTTCAGGGTCCCATTCGTGAGCCAGAGCCAGGTCTTCTCCTTGTCAACTTTTCCTTCAATTTTGTCAAGGAACTTTCCATGCAATGTTTTGTTGTGCCAGCTGTCAGCTCTAGTTTGTAGTGTGGTTTTCTTGTACAGATTATTATTATTATTATTATTATTATTATTATTATTATTATTATTATTTCTTGTTACTACCTTTATTTCCACGTACAACGATCTATGGCATGTACATTTACCGATCCTGCATGCTTCCAAACAAAAACTTTGCTAGGTCATACTTTCGGGGGAGGCCTTATATTTAGCAATTCAGCAAAACTTCTACTAGGTCTTATTTTCTGGGGATGTCGTATTTTCAGGGAAACTGAAAATGGGTGAAAAACTCGGGGCTATGTCTGTTTTTATTGTTGCTTTTATTGTTGTTTTTATTGTTATTTTAAAGCCAAGTGTATTGTTTCAATCTATATTTGTAAACCGCTCCGAGCCAAACTGGGAGTAGCGGCATATAAGTTTAATAAATAAACAAACAAATAAATAAAAACAGGGTATCAAGCTTGTAACTCTATCAAAAAAAGAGATAAGATGAGTCTGGCATGACTTGTTTTTGAGAAATCTGTGTTGACTTTTAATAATCACAGCATTCCTTTCTAACAACTTGAGGCTGTTGTACTTTGGACAAATCATGGGATGACACAACCCAGCAGAAAAAGCAATATGTTGACACAAATGAGGAAGGCACAGCATTATGTCTGCAAGGCCTGAGCAGCTCTTGGAGGTCTCTGTCTTATTGGGACACCATGAACCCAGCTGGACTTGGAAACAATTCACAACTCCAGCAAAGGCCTGGGAAAAAAACCCTTTGGTGGCCATTGCTTGCCACATTGGAATTCTCTTCTTCTAACTCCATAATGACCTGCACAATGGACAAGGGTGGGGTGGAGGACATGGGGGGTAGAAATGGTTTTGGCCTGTCTGCCATTGCTTATTCCTGAATGAATGCATCCATTCACAAGCTTTCAGAGTCATGGAACCGGTTCTGGCTTGGGAGTATAGCCCCGAGTATAATTCTTAGGGATTTTGTTCTCACTTTTTTAAAAAATCACAATCAAACTGCACCTTTAATAACAGGTGACTCTTTGAACAAAGTCCCCTTTCTTTCCTGGCAAGGTAAAAAAACAAAACAAAGGCCATGTCTTTTTTGGCCTAAACAATGCGGGAAGTTGGCTGATGGGAAAAAGTGCGGGTACGGACACCTGCCTGCCCCACTCCTTCCCCCTGGCTACTTCAGAGACCTGTTGTATACGGAGGTGGAATGCGCCTTGGCTTCACCTGTGCGGAGAGGAGAGCGGAGGTGTAGTGTGGGAATTCTCCACCCTCCCTGACTCAAAGCCATAGGTTATGTCTGTCCCGGGGCACAACCCAATGCGCCTGGGTTAATGAATTACGCAGGAGTGTGTGCGCTTGTGGGAGAGAGAGGTCGGCAGGCAGTCTCGCACACACACACGGCACAGCCGCACAAGGGCAGGGTGAGGCTTAGCTTCAGAAGTCAAGTATGCGGAGGCCTTTGACAAATTTTATGGTATGCGGTTTATCAGCCACCCGTCTGACAAGGTCTTGCTCAACCTGGTACTCAGAAGTGTGGGAAAAAAACTCCCAGCCAGTGGGTTTAACTCTTTCCTGCCACCGTTTCACTCCAGCAATTCTGGAAACATTTCTGAAATGCATGTACGTTTGCTCCTTTTTGGGACTAGATGCCTTCTCCAAAGCTGCCCTCTCTGATTGGATTGGAATTGGAAGGCTTGTTGTGAACCATTTTCAAAATAAATGGAGGCTTTCTTGATAACCAATGTGTAACGTATAATAATAATAATAATAATAATAATAATAATAATAATAATAATAATAATAATGTGAAAACTGTGGTCAGCAAAGAATACACACAAAGGGTCAGAAAAATTCTCAAAGGCAAGCTCAATGGAGGCAACACCATCAAGGCCATAAACACCTGGGCCATACCTGTCATAAGATATACTGCTGGCATTATAAATTGGACACAATCAAAGAACCTGCTTTGATTGAAGTCAAAAATCAGAAACTCCTCAAAGCACAGCAGACAAAAAATCAGTACAAGAAAACCGCACTACAAACTAGAGCTGACAGCTGGCACAACAAAACATTGCATGGAAAGTTCCTTGACAAAATTGAAGGAAAAGCTGATAAGGAGAAGACTTGGCTCTGGCTCATGAATGGGACCCAGAAGAAGGAGACAGAAGGCCTGATCCTTGCAGCCCAGGAGCAAGACATCAGGACAAAGGCAATTAAGGCCAAGATCGAAAAATCAGCTGATGACCCAAAATGCAGACTGTGCAAGGAAACCGACGAAACCATAGATGCTGTAAGAAAATCGCACAGACAGACTACAAACAGAGGCACAACTATGTGGCCCAAATGATTCATTGGAACTTATGCCTCAAGTACCACCTCCCAGCAGCAAAGAACTGGTGGGATCACAAACCTGCAAAAGTGTTGGAAAATGAGCACCCAAAGATACTGTGGGACTTCCGAATCCAGACTGACAAAGTTCTGGAACACAACACACCAGACCTCACAGTTGTGGAAAAGAAAAAGGTTTGGATCATTGATGTTGCCATCCCAGGTGACAGTCGCATTGACGAAAAACAACAGGAAAAACTCAGCCGCTCTCAGGACCTCAAGATTGAACTGCAAAGACTCTGGCAGAAACCAGTGCAGGTGGTCCTGATGGTGATGGGCACACTGGGTGCCATGCCAAAAGATCTCAGCCGGCATTTGGAAACAATAGACATTGACAAAATCACGATCTGCCAACTGCAAAAGGCCACCCGACTGGGATCTGCGCACATCATCCGAAAATACATCACACAGTCCTAGACACTTGGGAAGTGTTCGACTTGTGATTTTGTGATATGAAATCCAGCATATCTATCTTGTTTGCTGTGTCATAATAATAATAATAATAATAATAATAATAATAATAATAATAATAAAAAAAAAACCTTTATTTATACCCCGCCACCATCTCCCCACGGAGACTCGGGGCAAGGCCCAACTAGCATAATTTACAAAAACAACAGCATAAATACATTAAACAATATTAAAAAATAATAAAACACAGTAAGACAATAAAACAAGAGTTAAATGCCCCGAAGATTTAGACCAAAGATGTGATCTGCCAGTCAGGGAAATAGTAGCCTGTGACCGTAACCTGTCTCCTTTACACAGAGAGTGTCTTCCCCATCAATCTGTCTAATTCATTCTTAGTTTGGTTTAATTTAGAAGTAGCCAGCAGGTCTCAAGGCAATGGATTCCTAAAATTCACCTGCTCATTTCTGCCTTCAAGGCCAGGTTAACAAAACTGAGACGGGGTTGTTGTATGTTTTCCGAGCTGTATGGCCATGTTCCAGAAGTATTCTCTTCTGACGTTTCACCCACATCTATGGCAGGCATCCTCAGAGGTTGTGAGGACTGAGACGAATTTCTCCTTGGAATAATAATAATAATAATAATAATAATAATAATAATAATAATAATACTTTATTTTTCTATCCCGCCACCATCTCCCCAAAGGGACTCGGGGCAGCTAACACAGAAACCCAGAAACAGAGTATAAAAATTAAAACACATATCAATCCTGCCAACCTAGCAGTTCAAAAACATGCAGATGTGAGTAGATCAATAGGTACTGCTCCGGCGGGAAGGTAACGGCTCGCCATGCAGTCATGCCGGCCACATGACCTTGGAGGTGTCTACGGACAATGCTGGCTCTTCGGCTTAGAAATGGAGATGAGCAACAACCCCCAGAGTCAGTCACGACTGGACTTAACGTCCAGGGAAAACCCTTACCTTTGCAATCACTAAAAACAATAGTACAACAATCAAGTAAAACAATCAGTTAAAAACATAACATATAATAAAACATAGTAAGTGAAAGGGTAAAAGTAGTAGATCTAATCCTTCTTTTTTCTGGGTTGATGTGAGTTTTCCGGGCTGTATAGCATTGTTCCAGAAGCATTCTCTCCTGATATTTCGCACTCATCTGTGGCAGGCATCCTCAGAGGATGTGAGGTCTGTTGGAAACTAGGCAAGTGGGGTTTATATTGCAGTGGAATGTCCAGGGTGGGAGAAAGAACTCTTGTATTTGATATTGATATTATTACCGCTGTATTAATTCCTGTTTTATTACAGTAAGACAATATTTTTTGTATATTGTGCAGTGTATTTATGCTGTTGTTTTTGTAAATATGCTGGTCGGGCCTTGCCCCATGTGAGCCTGCCCGAATCCCCGTGGGGAGATGGTGGCGGGGTATAAATAAAGTTTTATTATTATTATTATTATTATTATTATTATTATTATTATTGTATGCTGGAGGAAAGTGTGACTGTTGCAATTAGCCAGCTTGATTAGCATTGAATAGCCTTGCAGCTTCAAAGCCTGGCTGCTTCCTGGGGAATCCTTTGTTAGGAGGTGTTAGCTAGCCTAATAATAATAATAATAATAATAATAATAATAATAATAATAATAATAATAATAATAATAATAATAACTATTTTATTTTTATATCCTGCCCCATCTCCCCGGAGGGACTCGGAGCAGCTTACATGGGGCCATGCCCGACAACAATACAATAACAGCAATAAAACAATAAAACAAGATCAGCAATAAAACAATGTCATATCAATAAAAACATAACATCAACGAACAGTTATAAAAGTCAGCGCACGGCATAAAATGGTTAAAAACAGGGACAAAAACACGGAGCTGGGCCCAGAGGAAAAACTTCAGCGTGGTAGAGGTAGTTACACAATTTAAAATCAATAAAGTGCTAAATAATCGTGGCCAGGCAACCTAATATCACATGAGCAGGAAAATCGACCCTATAATAATTTAAAAATAATAATTAAAAAATAATTTTTTAAAAAAACCTCTGAAATCAGGACAGTAAATAAAGAACAACACTCAGAAAATAGGGGAATTGCAGACAGGAAACAATCAAACCCAGCTAATCACCTCCCAATAAAGGATTCTCCCAGGCTTTGAAACTGCAAGGCTATTCAATGCTAACTAGCTGTGCCCGGACATACGTTGCTGTGGCGAAGTCTGGTGGTATGGGAAATAAAGTATTGAGGAATTGGTGGTAGTTAAGGTAAAGGGTAAACGTTTTCGCCTGACTCTGGGGGTTAGTGCTGATCTCCATTTCTAAGCCGAAGAGCCAGCGTTGTCCATAAACTCCTCCAAGGTCATGTGGGATGACTGCATGGAGTGGCGTTACCTTCCCGCCGGAGCAGGACCTATTGATGCACTCACATTTGCATGTTTTCGAACTACTGGGTTGGCAGAAGCTGGGGATAACAGTGAGGGCTCACTCTGGTCCCCCAATTCAAACCTGTGGCCTTTTGGTCCAGAAGTTTAGCAGCTCAGCGCTTTAACACGCTGCTTTATAAGGGGATATTATTTCCTAAAGGTTGTGAATATACAATATTTCTGATTTGTTTGTTTTTTTGTCTGTTGGAGGCAAGTATGAATGTTGCAATGAGGGAAAATGATTAGGATGTAATGGCCTTGCAGCTTTAAAGCCTAGGTCTGCCTGTCCCCTGGGCTGAGTTGGTTGCTAGGAGACCAAGTGGGCAGAGATTAGTCCTCTAACTGGCAGCAATTGGATAAAAACAATTATTCCTTTCCCTCTAATTAGGACTTTATTTTTCTTTTCTTTTGTTGTATCAACCTAGAGGCGTGGATGATGGGTTGTGTTGTCAGATTTCGAGGTTGGGTGGCCTGTAGTTTTGTTGTTTTGTTGGTCGCCGTGATGCCATCACTCATTTATATATATAGACTAGCTCTGCCCGGCCACGCGTTGCTGTGGCAAAGTGGTGGTGGTATTGGTTAAAAATTGTTGTGTAATTTTTATTTGACGTTATTTGTATTTTTTAATTAATTTTATTGTAAGTTATCTTTTAATTTATTATATTTTATTATTTTCTTGTATAATTTTTAGTTATTTTTTGTTATTATGGTATTTTATTGTATTAATTTTTTAGTGTTTTTTTTATTTTTTTAGTGTTTGTTATTTTTTATTGGGTTGCTAGGAGACCAAGTTGGAGGAGCTTAGCCTTCTAACTGGCAGCAATTGGATAAAAGCAATTATTCCTCTCTCTCTAATTAGGACTTTATTTTTCTTTTCTTTTTGTTGCATCAACCTAGAGGCATGGATGATGGGTTGTGTTGTCAAATTTCGAGGTTGGGGGGCCTGTAGATTTGTTGTTTTGTTGGTCGCCGTGATGCCATCACTCATTTATATATATAGATTGAGGTGATTAATTGCAACATTCAAACAAAAAAGAGTTCTGTCTCCCACCCTGGACATCCCACAGATATATAAATCCCTAGTTTCCAACAAACATCACAACCTCTGAGGATGCCTGCCATAGATGTGGGCGAAATGTCAGGAGAGAATGGTTCTGGAACATGGCCATACAGACAGTTTGGAAGTTTGGGGCCTCGTTTTTTATCAGTTGATGTGACTCCTAGCAGTATCCTCCCTGATGCTGATGTAGCAACCATTCTCTAACAATTGGGAAGGTCAGAAGGTGCAGCGTTTTGTGATGCCAAGGCGGTGTGGTTCACGATGGGAGATCCGTGCGGGTGCCTGGCATTGTCTACCTCCTTATGGTTCCACCCAGCAAGTAGGCACTCTGCTTGGGCCATCCTCACTAATTGGATTGTTAATTGGAGTGTTGTGGGACAGGCCAACAGCTGCGAGCAAGCCAGGGCGTTGTACCAGGTCCTGGTGCCATTCCTGCCATCGTCTTTGAAGGCCTCGCCTCATAATCCCACAATTACGGAGGCTGTCTCGTGGCTTCCAGTAGCCGACAACCAGGGCGGAGGAGTGAGCCTGGGTTGCTTAAAGTGGATGAGGCATGTCTTGTGCAATGCCTGGGATTTCACCCAGGCTCACATGCCAATGCTTTCCCATTTTTTCCCCAGCAAGTCTATCCCTTCCTCTTCCAATATGTATAAGCCTCCTCCAATTCCAGAGAAGCTGCTAGTAAGAACTGCAATGAAAATATGTAAACGTTAAGTCCAGTCGTGTCCGACTCTGGGGGTTGGTGCCAATCTCCATTTCTAAGCTGAAGAGCTGGCGTTGTCCGTAGACGCTTCCAAAGTCCTGTGGCCAGTGGCATGACTGCATGGAGCGCCGTTACCTTCCTGCTAGAGCAGTACCTATTGATCTACTCACACTCTGCGGGGTTGGTCTCATCTCCATTTCTAAGTCTAAGAGCTGGCATTGTCCATAGACACTTCCAAGGTCATGTGGCCATTGGCATGACTGCATAGAGCGCCGTACCTTCCTGCCAGGGCTGTACCTATTGATCTACTCACACTCTGGGGGTTGGTTCTCATCTCCATTTCTAAGATGAAGAACCAGTTTGCTCTTCTCCACACTCGCATGTCGTGAACTCCACTTTGTGGCCCATTTTTTAAGATTGGTTCTGCATCTCGTGGTGCCAGAGTGCAGTCTGTTCAGTGCCTTCCAAGTTGCCCAGTCTTCTGTCTGCCCAAGAAGGAGTTTCTCATCCAGTTAAAGGTAAAGGTAAAGGTTTCCCCTGACATTAAGTCCAGTCGTGTCCGACTCTGGGAGTTGGTGCTCATCTCCATTTCTAAGCCAAAGAGGCGGCGTTGTCCGTAGACACCTCCAAGGTCATGTGGCCATTGGCATGATTGCATGGAGCACCGTTACCTTCCCGCCGGAGCGGTACCTATTGATCTACTCACACTCTGGGGGTTGGTGCTCATCTCCATTTCTAAGCCGAAGAGCCGGAGTTGTCCGTAGACACGTCCAAGGTCATGTGGCCACTGGCATGACTGCATGGAGCGCCGTTACCTTCCTGCTAGAGTAGTACCTATTGATCTACTCACACTCTGGGGGTTGGTGCCAATCTCCATTTCTAAGCTGAAGAGCCGGCGTTGTCCATAGACACGTCCAAGGTCATGTGGCCACTGGCATGACTGCATGGAGCGCCGTTACCTTCCTGCTAGAGTAGTACCTAATGATCTACTCGCACTCTGAGGGGTTGGTTCTCATCTCCATTTCTACGCTGAAGAACCAGTGTTGTGCGTAGACACCTCCAAGGTCATGTGGCCATTGGCATGACTGCATGGAGCGCCGTTACCTTCCCGCCGGAGTGGTACCTATTGATCTACTCACATTTGCATGTTTTCAAACTGTTAAGTTAGCAGAACCTGGGGCTAACAGCAGATGCTCACTCCGCTCCTCGGATTCGAACCTGGGACCTTTCGGTCTGCAAGTTCAGCAGCTCAGCGCTTTAACACCGGAGCCCCCGGTGACCTAGTGGATTAAAGCCTTGTGACTTGAAGGTTGGGTTGCTGACCTGAAGGCTGCCAGGTTCGAATCCAACCCAGGGAGAGCACGGATGAGCTCCCTCTATCAGCTCCAGCTCCATGCGGGGACATGAGAAGGATGGTAAAAACATCAAAACATCCGGGCAATGTCCCCTGGGCAACGTCCTTGCAGACGGCCAATTCTCTCGCACCAGAAGCAGCTTGCAGTTTCTCAAGTTGCTCCTGACATGAAAAAAAAAAGCACTTTAACACACTGTGCCATTATATTCAGCACTAGCTGTGCCCGGCCACGCGTTGCTGTGGCTAGGACTTACTTTTTCTTTTCTTTTTGTTGTATGAACATAGAGGCGTGGATGAGAGGTTGTGCTGTCAATTTTCGAGGTTGTGGGGCGTTTAGTTTAGTTGTTTTGTCCAGTGCCGTGATTCCATTACCCTTTTATATAGATAGATAGATAGATAGATAGATAGCTATGCCTGGCCACGCGTTGCTGTGGCTAGGACTTAATTTTTCTTTTCTTTTTTTTGTATGAACGTAGAGGCATGGATGAGAGGTCGTGCTGTCAATTTTTGAGGTTGTGGGGCATTTAGTTTAGTTGTTTTGTCCGGTGCCATGATTCCATTACCCTTTTATATATATATAGACTAGCTGTGTCCGGCCACGTGTTGCTGTGGCTAGGACTTAATTTTTCTTTTCTTTTTGTTGTATAAACGTAAGAGGTGTAGATGAGAGGTCGTGCTGTCAATTTTCAAGGTTGTGGGGCGTTTTGTTTAGTTGTTTTGTCCGGTGCCATGATTCCATTACCCTTTTATATATATAGATTAAAATCATGTCGTCCCAAAACCGTAATCCGAGACCATTCCATAGTCAATATACCTCGCAACCTCTGAGGATGCCTGCCATAGATGTGGGCGAAACGTCAGGAGAGAATACTGGACGTACAGCCCGGAAAACATAACAACCCAATTTCGTTGCCATTGCACTAAGCGATTCTCCAAAAACCTGGTCTCAAAACCAGCGGGTTAAGCCACTGATCGGCTGAACTTGCAGACCGAAAGGTCGGCAGTTTGAATCCAGGCAGCGGAATAAGCTCCCACTGTTAGCCCAAGCTTCTGACATTGACCCTGCAACTGACCTTCCTTTCTGGGAGTTGTAGTTCACCGATGATGTACTTGGACCAAACTTGGCACAGCCAGAGAGGACACAGAACTCCATGTCTGGGATAGATAGACAGAGGACAAGAAGAACTGCTCAGGCATCGTTTGCAAAAGGGAGGTTCTTTGTTAGAGGCTCACTCTGTCTCTTTGCCTGCCTTCATTGTTCTCGGCCCTTAACAAGGCTTACATGTCACTCCTTTTGCTTGCTCCAGGTTTTCTCATCTTTCCATCTGTTGCTTCCCATGTGGAAATAACATCATGAGCGTGACGAGGCATGGGGCGGGTGCGTGCGTTTGAGTTTATGCAACCCCAGAGGCCCTCCGATCCAGCCGTTTCTGGTGCTATCCTTAGATCATTTCTTCAACAACAGTGGAAGGAGGGCTGCTGCCTTCATGTCCTGTTTTGTAAGGGCTTCCCGTAGACATCCGGTTGGCTACTGTGGGAAACAGGATGTCGGGCTAGATGGACCTTTGGTCTGGTCCAGCAGGGCTCTCCTCATGTTCTTAACTCTGAATGGAGAGCGAGATGCGAGTTCTCTAATAATAATAAGCATTTCCTCCAATAGTGATCTTGGGTGGTCCTGAGCCTCTCCATTTAGAAGCAAAATAGGGCCACTTAAACAGAAAAGAGCAATGTGTTGTCGAAGGCTTTCATGGCCAGAATCACTGGGTTGCTGTAAATTTTCCAGGCTGTCTGGCCATGTTCCAGAAGCATTCTCTCCTGACATTTCACCCACATCTATGGCAGGCATCCTCGGAGGTTGTGAGGTCTGTTGGAAACGAGGCAAGTGGGGTTCATATATCTGTGGAATAATGTCCAGATGGGAGAAAGAACTGTGTTGTCGAAGGCTTTCATGGCCGGGATCACAGGGTTGTTGTATGTCTTTCGGGCTGTGTGGCCATGTTCCAGAAGTATTCTCTCCTGACGTTTCTCCGACATCTATGGCAGGCATCCTCAGAGGTTGTGAGGTATGGAGAAACTAAGTAAGGAAAGGAAATAATATATAGAGTCTGTGTAGAGTCCATGGTGTGGCAAGAGTCCTTTGTCACTGGGAAGCCAGCATTAATGTTTCAGTTAATCATGTCAGACTACACAGTGAAGCCATTGAAATCCACAAGCATGTGGACAACTTCAACAGAAAGGAAGAAACCATGAAAATGAACAAAATCTTGCTACCAGTATTAAAAAACTCTAAAATCAAAACAGTAGATGGGAACCAACACTCTGAGGGCAGAGGGCAGCTAATGATTGAACAAAAGATGCCCCCAGGCAAGAGACAAAACCTTTCCAATGCTAATTAGGGTGATTAACTGAAACAAATCTAGGCACTTATCATAGCGAAGAATGAGCTTGGCAACTCCTCCCCCACAAAACTCTGCCGCTTGCACCCTCAAAAAGTATAGGAGAAAACATTTACCATATGCAGTTGAAAGCCCCACCCAAATACCACTTCTCAACATAGTCGCCATTCAAATCTAGGCACTTATCAGCAATGAATGAGCTTGGAAACTCCTTCGCCACAAAACTCTGCTGCTTGCGTCCTCAACACAGCATTTGCAATGATGCGCAGCTGTGGAAAGGGATGACCGACTGGTTGAGGACACAAGTGGCAGAGTTTTGTGGGGAAGGAGTTGCCAAGCTCCTTCATCGCTATGATAAGTGCCTAGATTTGAATGGCGACTATGTTGAGAAGTGGTATTTGGGTGTGGCTTTCAACTGCATATGGTAAATGTTTTCTCCTATACATTTTGAGTGTGCAAGCGGCAGAGTTTTGCAGGGAAGGAGTTCCCAAGCTCATTCATCGCTATGATAAGTGCCTAGATTTGAATGGCGACTATGTTTAGAAGTGGTATTTGGGTGTGGCTTTCAACCGCATATGGTAAATGTTTTCTCCTATACTTGTTCATTTTTAATTCCAAAACGTAATCTACTTTCTGGATAACCCTCGTATAATAGCAGATCCTCCCTGGCTCCTTGGAAGGGACCATTGCTTCTGCCTCCCACATCAGGCCTCCTAATATGTACTGGTGTGCGGGAACGAATGATAGACTTAACAAATATGGGAATTGGAGCATGCTTTGGTAAGGATAAATGTCAACATATATACCCCAACACCTGGAACATTTTGGAGACAATCTCACTAAGGGGAGTATTGATTTACCAGATGTCAAGACTGTCCCAGGAACACAGTCTCTTTGTACAGAGGGGGAATGTATTGCCTTAAGTTAAAGTAACACACCCTTCAAAAAGGGTCCAGGGTGGAGCATTCATAAACCTGGTGAGAATCAATGAGCAAACAGTAGCCTTGGAAATGAATGAGGCCACTCGGCTCCCTCCATTTGCAGCCAATGGCTCTTCTCAGGATGATTAACTGAAGTGCTAAGCAATTAAAGTTTTCACACTCACAGCTTCTAATCTCCCCAGGCATAATGCAGAATGGTGAGAGATCTGTTGTTTATTTGTTGTTGCCTGCCTGCAAGTCTTTCCCACTTACGGGAACCCTAAGGTGATCCTATCATAGGGTTTTGCTTCAAGTGATTTGTTCAGAGGGGTTTGATTTTGCCTTCTTCTGAGACCGAGAGTGTGCCACATGCCCAAAGCCAACTAATGGGCTTCTGTGGCCATAACTCTGGTTTTAGTCCAACGCTCAGATAATGACACCATGCTGGCTTTGTTGTTGGTTTGTTTGTTTGTCAAGTTGACTTCCGACTTATGGCGAAACCACAAATTGTATTTGTATAGATTACTAAAAGAATGGGAGGAGAGCATTCCCCAAATTTTATAGCTAGGTTTCAACAAAAAGACCCAGAAATAGACACTGAGGTTCATTTCAACTCATTAAGGGTGGTCAGTCTTTAGACTTGAAAGGTCAGAGGCTCCTTCCATACAGCTGTATCAAATCCATATGGTAGTGTGGACTCAGATAATCCAGTTCAAAGCAGATATTGTGGATTATCTGCCTTGATATTCTGGGTTATTTGGGTGTGTGGAAGGACCTTGATTTTCAAGAAGGTCTACCAATTAGAACTAGATGCCAAATTGTGGTTCAAGAAGACAGAGAGACATACAAGACTCAGTGCCTTTGAGCACTTGTTTAGCAAAGGTATTTTGCTGATGTTCCCCCCAGAAGCCACCTAATGCTATTGGTCACAATACAGAATACTGTTGTGTTGGGGCTTCATTTCCTGTGAAATGAATGGGACAAGAAAGCATGCACTGAATTTAGTCCTTCTCCCTGTCATATCTATACTAAAGAGCAGCGGTTCCCAACCTGTGGTCCATGGACTACCAGTGGTCTGTTAGTGTTTCTGTGATATGGAGTGAAATTGTTACTCTATTGTTGCTGTGAAAGTCTATGTGTTTCATTCTGGCAAGCATTCCAACAGTCAAGGAGTTAATTGCAGCAAGCCTTGATTGATAGCTGGAAGGGCAAATGGCAAAGACTTCCGTTTGTGCTAAGTGACAGGAAGATACATCACAGGCTGTGGAATGCAGAGGAGGTATACAGAGATCAGACTTTGAGACAGACGGACATGCTCCGTGTTTGATCTTGTCGGATGCAACATGTGTCCTGATAGCTTTGGTCAATTAGCACTGTAAATAATGTAAATAAAGCTTTCAGTGCCGCTGAGATTCAGCAGATAAAACAACTAAGTTGTCGTGCTTTGTCGGTGCCACTTTCGCCATTTGCAGAGTGGTCTGACTGGTGAACAGAGGTGGGACCTGCCTCATCAATTAATCGGGGTCCCTGATTCCTTGACATGGTTCCCAAGAACTAAAATATGGTCCATGGCCTCACTGTTAGTACACCATTGCAACGGGAGTGACTGGTCTCGTGAAACCCTCTTATTGTGCAGAGGCAACGGGGATGTCAGGAGGGGAGAGGCTGACTACGCATACCTTATTTATTTATTTATTTATTTATTTATTTTTCAAACTTATATGCCACCACTCCCCTAGGGCTCGAGGCAATGGGGATTCGTAACCCTTTTGGTATTAATGTTGGAGAGTGGTCCCTGGTAAACGTGGTCCCTGGTCAAGTGGTTTCTGGTCAAAGTGGTCTCTGGTTCCTGGTCAAAAAAATGTTGGGAACCACTGTACTAGAGGAAAGTTATCACAGCCTACCTATTTAACTGTTTCACCAAAGTTGCCTACAGTTTTCCTAGAAAGCATCCCAACACGTCTCCTTCCTTCCTTCCTTCCTTCCTTCCTTCCTTCCTTCCTTCCTTCCTTCCTTCCACAACATTTTTAAAGAGATCCAAGGCGCTTCCACACAAAGCGGAAACTCGGGAGGAAACGGGTTAAAATAACCCACTTCCTCCTGGGTTTCTGTCCCCACATCCTCCCACAACCCTAGGGCTTTCCCTCTGTTTATGTACTGTCTGTCTTTGTCAATTGTATAACAACACTGAATGTTTGCCATATACGTACCTATTATCCGCTCTGAGTCCCCTTGGGGACATAGAGTGGAATATAAATAAAGTATATTATTATAAACAGGGAAAGTCCAGTTTTCTCCTCATTCAAGTGAAGGCCAGAGAGGTCCTGCATTTTGGGCCCCAGTAAGTTCTTTTTGTTGGGAATGGACGAGCCGTTAAGCTCTAATCACCCTCTTTATGAGGTAAATTCCTATTAAAATAGCAGAGTAAAAGTTGCAGCAGTGAGACTTACACGCAGTGTGAGTTTTGGAAGGCCTCTTTGTCATCAGGAAGGCAAAGGGATGCAAAGTTAGCTTTAAAGTTTAAAAGCATTTATTGAGGTAAAAAGGTTCGGACCTAACTAGCTAATCTATCCTGTTCTAACACACATAGACGGATTAAAATAACAAAGCTCTAGATAGCTACATCTTGACTAATAGAGGACAGAGCCCTGACGGCCCTAAACGGTTTGGGACCCACCTACCTTAGAGACCGCATCTCCCCCTACGAACCCGCACGTTCTCTTCGGTCATCGGGGGAGGCCCTTCTTTCGCTCCCACCACCCTCGCAGTCGCGGTTGGTGGGGACGAGAGAGAGGGCCTTCTCCGTCGTGGCCCCCTGGCTTTGGAACTCGCTCCCTAGAGAGATCAGGCAGGCCCCTACCCTCCTCTCCTTCCGTAGGAGCTTAAAAACCTGGCTCTTTCAAAAGGCCTTTGATACTTAATTTGGTGTCAGACTGATCTATCTGCCCATTTTATAATAGCCCCATTCTCGAGGTGTTGCCAATGCTATATTACACTTTGTCCATTTCAACTGTGAAATTACCTTCCCCATTTCGGCCCATTTCAGCACATGTTGCACTTTGCCTGGGTTCTATGAATTAGTCTCCAGTGTTAATATTGTATATTTTATGTTGATTTTAACGATTGTTTTTACTGTAATTGATGTTTTTATTGGATAACTGTTTTATTGCTGTATTTTGATATTTGATTGTTTTATCGGGCTTGGCCCCATGTAAGCCGCCCCGAGTCCCTTCGGGGAGATGGGGCGGGGTATAAAAATAAAGTTATTATTATTATTATTATTATTATTATTATTATTATTATTATTATTATATTATTATTATAGAGGTGCGTCCTCTCTGGAACAAAGCAGGAAGCTGGAAGGAATGGCGACCAGCCTCATGGGGCTGTTCTTCTCTAGGGCCATAAACATTCCAAAGACCAAATTGGGGAAGTTACGTCAAAGCCCTAGGAGAGATCATATTTCTAGAGCATCAAAGGGGTGGGTTGACGTAAACAGGATATGAAGGAAGAAACAATAGTAAATCCTATCTAGGCATGCTTTGGAAATGGGGAAAGGATTCCCTCAATCTATCATCTATCTGACTACATTTAGACTTGAGTAGTCCAGGATGATTCCCAACACTTGTTATCTGAGCCAATGGGAATTCATTCCTAGTTGAGGGGTGGCCCTACTAAGCAGCCCAGCAGTGGGGCAGCTTGAGGTAATTCTCCATCCGCCTGCTTGCGGTCAAAGGTCAGGCGATGGGTTACAGTAGAGTCCGTGGTAATAAGAGCTGCTGGGGATTGTTGACGTACCTTCCTTTTCATCCCTTTGCTTCAGAAGCGCTTCACATGGCTTTGCTGCTCTCCCCCATGTTGGCATCTTAACAAGGTCTGGTGTTGAACAGGCTAAAGAGCCGAGGAGAGAAAGAGAAAGGAATCGCATTCAAGCCGGCCACCATAATGAAAGGTCGGCCGGGCCATTCCAGAGACTTCCCAATTACTGTCGCAAGAGTGTCACTAATGTGAGATAATGATGTCATGTGATCGCTAATGAGATGGGCTCACCAAATCCGACTTCTTCCCTCGCCACTCAGCCTACAATACCATCTCGCAGAAGAATGTGGCTTCTTCCTCAGCAAAGTGACTACTTGAATGATGTTCCTCCTGGGAATGGGCTCCTTGAGATGAATGCCAAGACGGTGGGGAGCATGGAGAAAGAAGGGTCCAGGGTCCTCTTTGGGGGCCACGTTTTTCAGCAAGCCCTCCTTCACTTCCCACTTCAGGAGCTACTTCTTGGAGTGATGTCAACAAGACATTGTTTTGTCCTGACCTTGGTTTCATTCCCTGCCTGCTTGGCCATATTAATGCTTCTTAATTGAACACAATCTGCTGCTTTCTCTTTTCCTCTCAAATGCCCCTTTCCCCAGAAATATTGAAACCATGGAAGAAGAAAACAAAACCAGAAGAAACCATCAACTGGTAAAGTTAAACAGAGAAAAATCTGTATTTTCTAGTCTTCCAACTGAGAAAAGGATAATAAAATTAGAAATGACCCGATACTCTTATCCCTTGTATCTTACACTAGCTGTGCCCAGCCACGCGTTGCTGTGGCATTTTCTGGTGGTGTTGGTGAGAAATTGTTGAGGTATTGGTGGTATTGAATGTCTGTTGTATGGTAGTCTTGATGTTTAGTATGCACACTGAAGTGGATTATATGGCAGTGTGGAGTCAAGATAATCCAGTTCAAAGCAGATAATATAAGATTCTAAATGGGTTATATAGCTGTGTGGAAGGGCCTTGAGTCTACACTGCCATATAATCCAGTTAAAATCTGATAATCAGTGGAAGAGGCCTAAGTGAGGCCTAAGTCTGCCTGTCCCCAGGGCTGAGTAGGTTGCTAGGAGACCAAGTGGGTGGAGCTTAGCCTTCTTAGCAGGGGGTTGGACTGGATGGCCCATGAGGTCTCTTCCAACTCTACTATTCTATGATTCTATGATTCTAACTGGCAGCAATTGGATAAAAACTATTATTCCTCTCCCTGTAATTAGGACTTTATTTTTCTTTTCTTTTTGTTGTATCAACCTAGAGCCGTGAATGATGGGTTTTGTTGTCAAATTTTGAGGTTGGGGGGTCTGCAGTTTTGTTGTTTTGTCCGCTGCCCTGATGCCATCACTCTTTCATATATATAGATATAGTGTTCCCTCACTACTTTTTGGTTCACTTTTCGTGATTTTTCAATAAACTCTAAAAGACTATTATAAATCATAAAAAAATACAATTTACAGCCTAAGGAAGGGAGGAAGGAGAAGCCCAAGGGAGAGAAAAGGAGCCCAAGCGGCAACGGAAGGAGAAGGAGGAGATTTATCAACACACAATTGGTTGAGAAAGACTTAAAATAGTGTATAACTACTAAAATAATGTATAAATATTAAAATAAATATACCATCCCTACTTCGCGGATTTTCGTGTAACCTAACCCCCGCGATAAGTGAGGGAACACTGTAAACGTCTTTCTATATATTTGGGCCACGGCGACTTAGCGGATTAAACCGCTAAGCTGCAGAAGTTGCTGACCAGAAGGTTGGTGGTTCGAATCAGCGGGATGGGGTGAGCTCCCACTGTTAGCTCCAGCTTCTGTCAACCTAGCAGTTCGAAAACATGCCTGCCACCCCTTCCCTCAACCAGCCGGTCACCCCTTCCCATAGCTGCACAGCGTCGCCAAAACACTGCGTTGCCAGCCACGCCCCCATTGTTGGAAATAAGTGGTTGAGGAATAAAGTGGCAGAATTTAGTGGGGAAGGAGTTGCAAAGCTCCTTCATTGCTATGGTAAGTGCCTAGATTTGAATGGCAACTACGTGGGATGTGGTATTTGGGTCTGACTTTCAACTGCATATGGTAAATGTTTTCTCCTATACTTTGTTCATTTTTAATTCCAAAACGTAATGTACTTTCTGGATAACCCTCTTATACATATATGAAGCCCTGGTGGCACAGCAGATTAAACCACTGAGCTGATGAACTTAGAATCATAGAATCATAGAATAGTAGAGTTGGAAGAGACCTCATGGGGCATCCAGTCCAACCCCCTGCCATGAAGCACTTTCTGACCGAAAGGTTGCCAGGTTCGAATCCGGGAAATGAGGTGAGCTCCCACTGTTAGCCCCAGCTTCTGCCAACCTAGCAGTTCGAAAACATGCAAATGTGAGTAGATCGCTAGGTTGCGCTTCGGTGGGAAGGTAACAGCACTCCATGCAGTCATGTTGGTCACAAGGCATCTACTTAGAAATGAAGATGAGCACAACCCACCAGAGTTGGACTCGACTAGACTTAATGTCAAGAGGAAACCTTCACTATACTTTATATTGGGATGGGTAATATATGGATGCAACTTGTCTTAAACCGTTTTATTCAGTATTCTAGAAAATAGTCCCAAATCCGTGGAAAAGCCTAGTTGTTTTCTGCCTTATCTCAGGGCAGGTTGAATGGTGACCCGGACTTTTTTGTTAGGAGGGAGCAGCCCTCTTTTACCCATTTGGGTTTGCTTCCATCTTGAGACACATCATGAAAGAAAGATTGTTTCCTTTGAGTCCAAACCTTTGTGGGGAAGGGGCTAGCTGTGTGAAGAATTTTAATTTGTGTGCTAAAACTTCTGACTAAAAGCAGCCACGCAGGGGTCTCGGGTCAATATTGGTTTTGGGAAGGGGGCTGATGGGAGAATGCTATAAGGTTCAAATCTATGCACTCTTCGCTGAGCTGTTTGTTCCAACCTTCATTGGCCAGGCACTTTATTAGTGTAAACGCTTCTTTGTCTTACAGCTCAGGGACATGGCAGGAGGTAAGGAGAGTGGAGGGGTGTAACTGAGATTAAAGTCTGCCCACAAATGGAAAAAAGCCACAGGGTCCTCTCTAAGTGCTTTCATCAAACGGGGAAGAGGGGGAAAAGTTGTGGGGTGGGGCAAGGCGAGCAAAGTCAAACAAACCTATGTTTCAATGTAAAACCTACGGTCATTGATTCCCTTGTGTAGCTCTTTAGCAGTGGTTCCCAACCTTTTTTTGACCTGGGACCACTCTCCAACATTAGTACTAAAAGGGTTACAAAGCTTTTGGTCAGCTTTAGATTCGATTATTTGGGGTTCTGATTCAGAAAATTGCATTGGACATACCACATCAGCTCTAGTTTCTGATAAAGCATATGCCATCCTGGTGTTATTTGGGGTTCTGATTCAGAAAATTGCATTGGATAGACCACATCAGCTGTAGTTTCTGATACAGACATAGGCCATCCTGGGGTTATTTGGGGTGCTGATTCAGAAAATTGCATTGGATAGACCACATCAGCTGTAGTTTCTGATACAGACATAGGCCATCCTGGGGTTATTTGGGGTGCTGATTAAGAAAATTGCATTGGATAGACCACATCAGCTCTAGTTTCTGATACAGACATAGGCCATCCTGGGGTTATTTGGGGTGCTGATTAAGAAAATTGCATTGGATAGACCACATCAGCTCTAGTTTCTGATACAGACATATGCCTTGCTGGTGTTATTTGGGGTGCTGATTCAGAAAATTGCATTGGGTAGACCACATCAGCTCTAGTTCCTGATACAGGACATATGCCACCCAGTAGTCGCCATCTGCTCACCCACAGCAAACCATATTTAATAATCTAGAGCTGATGTAGTCTATCCAGTGCAATTTTCTTGGTGTCTTTGTTTAGGGGTTATTTGGGATGCTGATTCAGAAAATGGCATTGGATAAACCACATCAGTTCTAGTTTCTGATACAGAATATATGCCATCCAGTAGTCGCCATCTGCTCGCCCACAGAAAACCATATTTTATAATCTAGAGCTGATGTAGTCTATCCAATGCAACTTTCTTGGTGTCTTCATTTAAGGGTTATTTGGGATGCTGATTCAGAAAATTGCATTGGATAAACCACATCAGCTCTAGTTTCTGATACAGAATATATGCTACCCAGTAGTTGCCATCTGTTCGCCCACAGAAAACCGTACATCATAATCAAGAGCTGATGTAGTCTATCCAATGCAACTTTCTTGGTGTCTTCGTTTAGGGGTTATTTGGGATGCTGATTCAGAAAATGGCATTGGATAAACCACATCAGCTCTAGTTTTTGATACAGAATATATCAGTAGATGCCATCCGTTCGCCCACAGAAAACCATATATCATAATCAAGAACTGATGTGGTCTATCCAATGCAATTTTCTGAATCAGCACCCCACATAACACCAGGAACAGGCCCTGATGCCAATTTCCCCCACATGTCTCGCAGACCTTATTATAGTGTGGGCCGCGGCCCACAGGTTGGTAACCACTGGTCTAGATCGAAGGAAGCCATGGCGCCACAAGTTGGAAACAACTGCTCCAAGGCAATCCAGTGAAGATTTAAGCATAGCACAGTGGCCATGGAATCCTAGCTAACTGTTGTGAGTGCAATGAGTGGATGGAATAGAAAATTAACTGGGAAATGAAATGGGGCATCATAGAGGAGGGTATGGCTGCTCGATAGTTTATAGAAACAGTCAACACTGTAATAGTGCTTTGAATGCGATTTCCTGCTTCTTGGCAGGGGGTTGGACTGGATGCAGAGCCGGTCCAACAATGAGGTGAATTAAGCGGTCTCTTCGGGCGCAAAACATACGGGCGCAGTCGAGACTGCTTTTTCTGTTTATTTGTTGTAAAACATGATGTTTTGGTGGTTAATTTGTAAAATCTTAACGTAATTTGGTGTTTAATAGGCTTTTCCTTAATCCCTCCTTACTATCCAACATTTTCGCTTATCCAATGCTTTTATTTTTCAGTGTTTGGTTGGGGGGCAGCGCCAAAATTCTGTTCGCCTACACTTGAAAATTACCTAGGGCCGGCTCTGACTGGATGGCCCATGAGGTCTCTTCCAACTCTACTATTCTATGATTCTACTAGCTGTGCCCGGCCACGCGTTGCTGTGGCGAAGTATGGTGGTATGGGAAATAAAGTATTGAGGAATTGGTGGTAGTTAAGGTAAAGGTGTGGAGTCCAGATAATCCAGTTAAAGCAGATAATATAAGATTATAAATGGGTTATATAGCTGTGTGGAAGGGACTTGAGTCTACACTGCCATCTAATCCATTTAAAATCTGATAATTATGTATTTTATAGGCAGTGTGGAAGAGGCCTAAGTGAGGCCTAACTCTGCCTGTTCCCTGGGCTGCATGGGTTGCTAGGAGACCAAGTGGGCGGAGCCTTCTAACTGGCAGCAAAACAATTATTCCTCTCCCTCTAATTAGGACTTTATTTTTTTTTCTTTTTGTTGTATCAACCTAGAGGCGTGGATGATTTTTGTCAATTTTTGAGGTTGTGGGGTGTTTAGTTTTGTTGTTTTGGTGGTCGCCAGGATTCCATCACTCTTTTATATATATAGATGTATCTGGGGACTCATTTGTTGATATTAATTTCTTTGCTCTTTGGATGATACCATCACCCTACCCTGGCATTTCCAGGGTTAAATCCATTTCCCTCCTTCTCTCCTCTCTTCTTGAAACTGCTGCTTTAATTCAAGCCAGATTGAATTTCGGAAGGCAGCCGCAGCTGCTGCCTGCTCAGGAAATCCTCCTCTTGCTCCCGCGGGGGAGGCAGGCGAGGCCGAGGTGGTCTGCCAGGGGCTACTGGGTGTGCGCCTCTGCTGCTGCTGCTGTTGTGATGGTTGTGACCTGACACTCCACCCGCCCACCCCTTGCACTTTGAAGCCGGAGACAGTAGGTGGGCCCGCGAATTGGAATAACAGCTTCCATGCTCAGTGCCCCCCACTCCATCCGCTCTGCTTGGTAGGCCCTGGGGAGAGTCGAGATGGGAAAGAGGAGAAGGAGGGATTTCATGGGGGACTAATTGAATCCTGAAGACCTGGAACAGATTCTCCTTCGGATGAGGAGGAAGAAGAGGAAGAGAAGACCATGTGCCTCGTCTTCTCATTTGTGGGATCGATAACCAGCAAATGTCTTCTTCTGAGGGTGTGTCCTCTGGTTGTTCAGAGATGAACTCCATGGCACAGCAACGAGGCAAAAACCCACCATGGCTTGTAACAGACTCAAAGAGCACACATGTTTTGCATAGTATCATCCTAGGGAGCACCTACCAGGCCGGCAAGATCTATGGTTCAAAATCTGAGTCTTAGAAGCCTTTGGCTACATGTATGTGTCAGCTTTCCCACTACAGCAGTGGTTCTCAACTTGTGGGTCCCCAGATGTTTTGGCCTACAACTCCCAGAAATCCCAGCTGTTGAGATTTCTGAGAGTCGAAGGCCAAAACATCTGGGGACCCAGAAGTTGAGGAACCACTTCGCTACAGCCTGATTGTTTGGAAGGGAGTCAGATTGGTCCTGCTCTAAGATCTGGAAAAGAGTGTTGAGTTTAGACCTCCCGTCCTTGAAACCCACTCTCCTGGAGATGCAGTCCAGTCTCTCTATCCTCAAGCGACACCTAGTGACCAGGACAGATAATATATAGCTTTGTGGTACCTCAGATCTTTTTCACACTACATAGTTAGAGCACGATGACACATCTTGAACAACCATAAAATTATAGATTTGGAAGAGACCCCAAGGGCTATCCAATTTAATCCTGTGAAGATCCTGGACATATGTGTTGTCAAAAGCTTTGATGGCCAGGATCACAGGGTTGTTGTATGTTTTCCGGGCTGTATGGCCATGTTTTAGAAGTATTCTCTCCTGACATTTCACCCACATCTATGGCAATCATCCTCAGAGGTTCCCAGGCAGGAAGCAGCCAAGCCTTGAAGTTGCGAGGCTATTCAATGCCAATCAAGGTGCTCAACCGCAGCACTCCAACAGACAAGAGTAATTTCTTCTCACCCTGGACATTTCACAGATATATAAACCCTATTTGCCTAGGTTGCTGTGAGTTTTCTGGACAGCAATTTATTGTCCAGAAAATAAGGTTTTATTTATTATTGTATGGACAATAATAAATAAAACCTTATTTATAACCTGCCTCTATCTCCCCAAGGGGACTTGGAGCAAACCAACAAATTAAAACAAAACATAATAACAGCATTTATAGTTAAAACAATAAAAACATTCACAACATACATCAGTGGGTGTCAGGACAAAAGGTGGAACTACAGTAGAGTCTCACTTATCCAACACTCGCTCAACCAACATTCTGGATTATCCAACGCATTTTTTGTAGTCAATGTTTTCAATACATCGTGATATTTTGGTGCTAAATTCGTAAATACAGTAATTATAACATAACATAACTGTGTATTGAACTACTTTTCCTGTCAAATTTGTTGTATAACATGATGTTTGGGTGCTTAATTTGTAAAATCATAACCTAATTTGATGTTTAATAGGCTTTTCCTTAATCCCTCCTTATTATCCAACATATTCACTTGTCCAACATTCTGCTGGCCCGTTTAGCTTGGATAAGTGAGACTCTACTGTATTACAATAACAGCTTTGTGGTACCTCAGGTCTTTTTCACACTAGATAATTAGAACACAAGGACACATCTTTAACAACCATAATATTATAGATTTGGAAGAGACCCCAAAGGCTATCCAATTTAACTCTGTGAAGATCCTGGACAAAGTCATTTCAAAGCCCAAGAATTCCCATACTCAACAGTGGTCCTTGTATGCAAGAGAGGTTGTCTTTCTGCCTCTTGGCCAGCAGATGACAGCCTTTAGCCAGCAGTTGCTCAAAGTTTTTATTGCTGAGCAAGCGTCAAAACTTTTTTTCCTCATGTCAGGAGCAACTTGAGTCGCTTCTGGAGTGAGAGAATTGGCCATCTGCAAGGACATTGCCCAGGGGACACCCGGGATGCCCGGATGTTTTGATGTTTTTACCATCCTTGTGGGAGGCTTCTCTCATGTCCCCACATGGAGCTGGAGCTGATAGAGGGAGCTCATCCACACTCTCCCCAGGTGGGATTCGAACCTGGCAGCTTTCAGGTCAGCAACCCAACCTTCAAGTCACTTAGTCCACTACGCCATCTGAACTAAACTGGGTTCTACAGGCCAATGGAGACTCCACCACAGACATCAAAAGACCAAGAGCAAGCCATGAGAGGAAAGACAAAGATAAAATGAAACCATCTATATATATAAAAGGGTAATGAAATTTCGGCCTAGGACAAAACAACAAAACTACACATCCCAGAAACACTAAACTTGGCAGCACAACGCCTCGTCCATGCCTCTCCATTCCCTAAAATCCTAATTAGAGGGAGAGGAATAATTGTTTTTATCCAATTGCTGCCAGTTAGAAGGCTAAGCTCCACCCACTTGGTCTCCTAGCACCCCACTCAGCCCAGGGGACAGGCAGAGTTAGGCCTCACTTAGGCCTCTTCCACACTGCCTATAAAATACAGATTATCTGATTTGAACTGGATTATATGGCAGTATAGACTCAAGGCCCTTCCACACAGCTATATGACCCATTTATAATCTTATATTATCTGCTTTGAACTGGATTATCTTGACTCCACACTGCCATATAATCCACTTCAGTGTGCAGTCGGACACAACTGGACTTAATGTCAGGAGAAAACCTTTATCCTTTACCTTAACTACCACCAATTCCTCAATACTTTATTTCCCATACCACCAGACTTCGCCACAGCAACGCGTGGCCGGGCACAGCTAGTATCTTATAATAATAAACATTAATAAACTTTATTTGTATCCTGCCTTGTCTCCCCAATGGAGACAACATATAACGGCAAATATTCAATGCTGTATAATACAACCTTCCCTATTGTATCATTATCTTAAGGAAAAGATGGATCATCATGATTCAAAGGTTCCAAACACCATTACACGATTAAAAAACTCAAAAATCAGAACAATAAGAAGCAACACTCTGAAAACAAAGGAGTTCCAGACATGAATCAACCAGGGGCAGCTAACGACTCTGAACAAAGGATGCCCCCAGGCAGAAAGAAGCCAGGAGATGAAGCTATTCAATGCTAATTAAGGTGATTACCTACAACATTCACACTGGCCTCCAACTGACAAGAGTTCTTCTCTCATCCTGGACTTTCCATAGATATATATAAACCTTTCTTGCTTAGTTTCTCCATCCCTCACAACCTGTGAGGATGCCTGCAAGAGATGTGGGCGAAACGTCAGGAGATAATACTTCTGGAACATGGCCATACAGCCCAGAAAACATACAACAACCCCAAACACCAGTACAGCTTTGTAGTCCTAACATCCCAAAGCTGGCTGTATATGTTGCACATTTTCCACCCCTGTTTTAATTTCACTCTGGATCTGGTTAGATTAGAATGGCGATCTCTAAGATACCAATAATATTTCCCATTTAAATGGATGGATATGAACAGGAAGTAACACACTGGCATCCCAGCACTGATGTAACATTTCATATGCAGATGCAATAGAGTCAGGAGACATATGCCCTGCATTCAATGACTGAACTATGGATGTATGTCTGGACATGAATTGCATGGGGAAATGAATGGCAACAGTGATGTTTCTGTTCCTGTGAAAGAGTAGGCTAAGCACAACCTGTGGATCTGGCTGTGTCCTCTTGACAGCATGCAAATCCATGGCTGGTTTTGATGGTCGGGACTCCAGCCTTGGGGCTCAAAGAAATCCCTTGCTCCCTAGAGGGAGCAAACATAGACTCAAATTAATATGCATAGCTTTAAGGCCTCCTTTCTGATGACAAAGTGGGGTCAGTGGCAGGGCCGGCCCAAGGTAATTTTCAAGTATAGGCGAACAGAATTTTGCCCCCCTCCCAAACCAATCACTGAAAAATAAAAGCGTTGGATAATGAGGGATTAAAGCAGGGGTCCCCAAACTAAGGCCCGAGGGCCGGATGCGGCCCTCCAAGGTCATTTACCTGGGCCCTGCCCTCAGTTTTATAATATAATATTTTTATATCATTTAAAATAATATATTGTATTTACATATAACATTGATAATAATATTATAATGTTATACAATATAATACTAATACAAATACCATATAATAATATTAATTATATGTTATGTATTACCTCTATATTACAGTATAGTGGTATAGTAATATATAATGCTAATATTGTGCTATGCTAATAATATAATATATTGTATGTACATACAGCTGCTCTGAGTCCTCTTCAGGGTGAGAAGGGCGGGATATAAATGTAATAAATAAATGTAGTAAATGAATAAATAAATAATTTTAGACTTAGGCTCGCCCAAAGTCTGAAATGACTTGAAGGCACACAACAACAACAATCCTAATTCACTGGACTATCTCATTGGCCAGAAGCAGGCCCACACTTCCCATTGAAATCCTGATAGGTTTATTCTGGTTACAATTGTTTTCATTTTTAAATATTGTATTGTTCTTTCATTGTTGTTGTTGTTGTTTTGCACTACAAATAAGACATGTGCAGTGTGCATAGGAATTTGTTCGGGGTTTTTTTCCAAATGATAATTTGGCCCCTCCACAGTCTGAAAGGTAGTGGACCGGCCCTCTGCTTAAAAAGTTTGAGGACCCTTGGATTAAAGAAAAGCCTAAATAAAGAACAACACTCTGAAAAAAGAGGAAATCCAGACACGAAACAATCAGGGCATCATATACATAATAATGTTAACAATAATACAAATAATAATACAACTGATGATCAAATTCTGTCAGCTGTAGTGGCACACAGTCGCAACTTACAGAGTATAAAAATTTATAGACTGCAATCATCCAGATTTAATTGCTACACAGAGCAGTTTTCAGTATAAAACATATATCAGACATATATCAACCAGACTCCAACGAAAGTATGTTAGCGGCACAGTATGTGTACATTCAGTCTCTTCAAAATGGCATGTAATATGCTGTAGCACTCAATACATCAGTGTACAAATCAATTGGCTCAAACCTGGCTCGGAGTCAAAACAAATCAAAGTCTCTGTAGTCTTGGAGTAGTTCTATAGGACTCCTCAGAGTGTAAATGCAGTCAATTAGCCGTAGCTTCAGTTTGTGACAAATGTTGCAGTTCCCAGCCAGGAAGCCCAGTCAAATAGATGTTATTTTAGAGTGGCTGGCTGTGAGCTGTTTACATAAGCCGTTTACTACTGGTTCCCAGGTTTACTCCAGTTTGTTAACCCTTCAGACGGCTAATTGACTGCATTTACACTCTGAGGGGTCCTATAGAACTACTCCAACATTCACACTAGCTTCAAACAGGCAAGAGCTCTTTCTCCCACCCTGGATATATAAACCCCACTTACCTAGATTCCAACAGACCTCAGAACCTCTGAGGATGCCTGTCATGGATGTGAGTGAAACGTCAGGAGAGAATGCTTCTGGAACATGGCCAGACAGCCCGGAGACCTGGCCTCGAGGAAGGGAGGAGAAGGAAGGCGTTCGCCGCTTTGGGGAGCCGAGAAGCCGCGCTTCTGCTCTGCAAAGTGGTGAACGCCTTCCTGGCGAGAAGGAAGGCATTTGTCGCTCTGGGGAGCAGAGAAGCGGCGTTTCTCTGCTCCCCAAAGCAATGACCTCCTTCCTTGCGGAGGCAGGCGTGGTGGCAGAGGCAGCCATTGCCTCAATGGTGTCCCCTACAGGATGGCACCACAGGCAACTGCCTGGTTTGCCTCGCAGTTGAACCGCCCCTAGTCAGTGGTTGAGCAGGTAAAAAGATGCTGACCTTGGGCAACAAGGGCACGCACAGTGGCTGCTTTCGTGGGTCTATGGCAGGGCAGTTTGCTTTCTATTTCTGTAGAAGCCCTTTGCATTTATAGAATTTCATGTGACAGGTTGGGAAGGAAGGGGGCTATTTTTGGCTTGTGAAAGCAGGCTCTCCAAGCACTCGCTGCCAGTGCTCGTGGTGCCAAGGGCGATGGGCACAGCACCATGACAAGTCGGGGGGATTTTGCTGCGCCAGCATGGCCCCATCTCCGGCCTAGGCTGCTTGCAAGGTAGGAACTACAGCCAACTTGCCCTTAACATTGTGTTTTCCTCTTCTCCCCTCTCCCCTTATCACTTATTGCCTCCATAGTTTGGAGGAGACCATGGCATGGCAGAAATGCTCCAAAAAGGTTACCCCACTCCTTGGGTAATCCAAATGGTTGTGACATGGAGATATAATACTCATATTATACCAAAATATTATTATAATATATTGTATATACATATAATATTGATAATAATATTATGGTGTAGTACAATATAATAATAATAATAATAATAATAATAATAATAATAATAATAATCTATTATAATAGTATAATTATATTACATATACAGTAGAGTCTCACTTATCCAACATAAACGGGCCAGCAGAACATTGGATAAGCGAATATGTTTGATAATAAGGAGAGATTAAGGAAAAGCCTATTAAACATCAAATTAGGTTATGATTTTACAAATTAAGCGCCAAAACATCATGTTATACAACAAATTTGACAGAAAAAGTAGTTCAATATGCAGTCATGTTATGTAGTAATTACTGTATTTACGAATTTAGCACCAAAATATCACGATATATTGAAAACATTGACTACAAAAATGCGTTGGATAATGCAGAATGTTGGATAAGCGAGTCTTGGAGAAGTGAGACTCTACTGTATTACTAATAATAATGCAATATAGTCGTATAGTACAATATAATAATATATAATGCTTATATAGTGCTTATATTGTGCTATACTAATAATATAATATATTGTATGTACAGTAATACTCATACTATACTAATATTATAATATATTGTATATACATATAATATTGATAATAATATGATGTAATACAATGTAATAATAATAATACTCCATTACAATTGTACATTTATATCACATGTAATATTACTATAGTACAATATAATAATATATAATGCTTATATAGTGCTTATATTGTGCTATACTAATAATATAATTTATTGTATGTATATATAACTTGTAAGCCGCCCTGAGTCCCCTTTGGGGTGAAAAGGGTGGGATATAAATGTCGCTAATAAAAATAAAATAATAGTATTGCCAAGGATATAAACAAATCCCTGATACTAAAGGAAGGGGAGAGAATTAGAACAGCCACTGGCATTTCTGTAGCCTGGGGTACTCGCTGGACACAAGGACAAGGCCTTGAAGGTCATGTTGTCACCAATGCCTGTTTACTAACAAGATGCCTAGCAAGATGAGTGGTGGCAAGGTGCATTTTGTGGCAGCAAAAAGATCCCAGGCCACGTAACAGGTCTTTTCCTAGGTCCAATCTTATATTAAACACTCCACAATCTCTATGAGAAAGGACAAAGCCACCCAGAATTCAGGCTGGGAACAGGCTTGGGGCTATCTCAGGTGTTCCTTCAAAGATGGCAATTCAGTGCTGCCTTCAAGAATGGAGAAAGGGAGAATTAAACTTCAAAGATAGTCCTGGACTGGATTAACTTGCTCACTGTCTTTGGTGTCTCCTTGTATTTACAAAGTTCTGCCTCTTGCATAACTAATCCTAGCTACTGTTTTTTGATCATGCTAAAGTTATCTCTCTCTATACAGTAGAGTCTCACTAATCCAAGCTAAACGGGCCGGCAGAAGCTTGGATAAGCGAATATCTTGGATTATAAGGACTGATCAAGGAAAAGCCTATTAAACATCAAATTAGGTTATGATTTTACAAATTAAGCACCAAAACTTCAAGTTATACAACAAATTTGACAGAAAAAGTAGTTCAATATGCAGTAATGTTATGTTGTAATTACTGTATTTACGAATTTAGCACCAAAATATCACGATATATTGGAAACATTGACTACAAAAATGGCTTGGATTATCCAGAGGCTTGGATAAGCGAGGCTTGGATTAGTGAGACTCTACTGTATATATATATATGTGTGTGTGTGTGTGTGTGTATAAATATATATATGTATATATAATAAAAAGGTAAATGTTTCCCCTGACATTAAGTCTAGTCATGTCTCCTACTCCGGGGGTTGGTGGTTATCTCCGTTTCTAAGCCAAAGAGCTGGCGTTGTCTGTAGACGCCTCCAAAGTCACGTGGCCAGCATGACTGCATGGAGTGCTGTTACCTATTAATCTACTCACATTTGCATGTTTTCAAACTGCTAGGTTGTCAGAAGCTGGGGCTAACAGTGGAAGCTCACTCCGCTCCCCGGATTCGAATCACCACCTTTGTGGTCAGCAAGTTCAGCAGCTCAGTGGTTTTACCTGCTGTGCCACCAGGGGCTCCATATATATGGGGGTTATCCAGAAAGTAGATTACGTTTTGGAATTAAAAATGAACAAAGAATAGGAGAAAACATTTACCATATGCAGTTGAAAGCCACACCCAAATACCACATCTCATGTAGTCGCCATTCAAATCTAGGCACTTACCATAGCGATGAAGGAGCTTTGCAACTCCTTCCCCAATAAATTCTGCCGCTTGCACCCTCAAAAAGTATAGGAGAAAACATTTACCATATGCAGTTGAAAGCCACACCCAAATACCACATCTCACGTAGTCGCCATTCAAATTTAGGCACTTACCATAGCGATGAAGGAGCTTTGCAACTCCTTCCCCACTAAATTCTGCCGCTTGCTACCTCAACCAGCCGGTCACCTTTTTCCACAGCTGCGCAGTGTCGCCAAAACGCTGCATTGCCAGCCACGCCCCTATTGTTGGAAACAAGTGGTTGAGGAAGCAAGCGGCAGAATTTAGTGGGGAAGGAGTTGCAAAGCTCCATTGCTATGGTAATATTACTCATAATATGCACCTTGCTTATCCTCATTGCAACCTCATTGTTTTTAATTTGATGTTTTAATTCTGTGTTGTGTTTTTTCGCCTATTATGTATATTTTATTATTGGTTTTTGTTGTCCTTTGATGTTTCATATTTTATCATCGCTTGTATTTTGATTTTGCTGTAAGCTGCCCTGAGTCCCCTTCGGGAGAGCTGGAGGTTGGATATAAATAAACTACTTCTTCTTCTTCTTCTTCTTCTTCTTCTTCTTCTTATTATTATTATTATTATTATTATTATGGTAAGTGCTTAGATTTGAATGGTGACTACGTGAGATGTGGTATTTGGGTGTGGCTTTCAACTGCATATGGTAAATGTTTTCTCCTATACTTTGTTCATTTTTAATTCCAAAACGTAATCTACTTTCTGGATAGCCCTCGTATATATATATATATGGTTAGAAGCAACATATTGTAAGTCTCTTCTAGTGTGAGAGGATTGGCTGTCTACATAGACGTTGCCCAGGGGATCCCCGGATGTGTTAACATCCTGCTGGGAGGCGTCTCTCATGTCCCTGCAAGCTAGAGCTGACAGACGGGAGCTCACCCCGTCTTGTGGATTCGAACTTTCAAGTCCGCAGTTAAACCAGAACAAAGGTTTAGCCCATCTCACCACTGCAGCTCCTCAATATTGAGAGATACAGCAGAGTCTCACTTATCCAACACTCGCTTAGCCAACATTCTGGATTATCCAACGCATTTTTGTAGTCAATGTTTTCAATACATCATGATATTTTGGTGCTAAATTTGTAAATACAGTAATTACTATATATCGTTGCTGTGTTTTGAACTATTTTTTCCGTCAAATTTGTTGTATAACATGATGTTTTGGTGCTTAATTTGTAAAATCATAACCTAATTTGATGTTTAATAGATTTTTCCTTGATCCCTCCTTATTATCCAAGATATTTGCTTATCCAAGTTTCTGCTGGCCCTTTTAGCTTGGATAAGTGAGACTCTACTGTACTTTGTTCATTTTTAATTCCAAAACGTAATCTACTTTCTGGATAGCCCTCATATATATATATATATATATATATATATACACATACACACACGGTCAGAAGCAACATACCGTAAGTCGCTTCTAGTGTGTGAGAATTGGCTGTCTACAGAGACGTTGCCCAGGGATCCACGGATGTGTTAACATCCTGCTGGGAGGCTTCTCTCATGTCCCTGCAAGCTAGAGCTGACAGATGGGAGCTCACCCCGTCATGTGGATTCGAACCTTCTGGTCAGCAATCCAACCTTCATGTCAACAGTTCAACCAGCACAAAGGTTTAGCCCATTGCGTTAATATTGAGAGATAATTGGCAAGCAGAATTTAATAGAGTTGCATGTACAGTATATCTGTTCATTAATTTGTATTCTTTTTATTCATTCATTCTTATACATTTCCATATGCCAGGTTTACAAAGACAAAATAAATGATATTGCAAGGTAATAATGCCCTTTACTGAAATTTAGTTTTCTCCTCCTCTCACCTTCTCATGTCTTCTCTCCTTCTTTCTTTCTCAGATGGAAAACTTTGAGTACAGCATCTGGCTGAATGACCGGGACTGGGCTGAATTCTACTTGGCCTCGGAGGAATGCAGCTTGATCCCCCCAGCCTTGGCCACAGCTGACGAGCCGCTTCTCAGTGACCTTGAGGAAGGGGAACTTGAGCCGATCAGGTGGGGCGCTGTCCCGGCCCATGACACAACCAACTGCCTCTCTCGCAGGGCCCCGGATGCACACCTGCTCGCAGAAGACCTTTTGTCCGGCAGCGAGGACGAAACCGATCTGGGCTCAGTCAGCAGATTTCTGTGCCACGACAACACATCCAACACCGTTCTGTCTTCCTGGACCCAAGGAAGTCCGCTCTCCAGTGTCACTTTGAAGCATTTGGGACATCAGCTTGGGATGGCGACACCCACAGAAAATGAAGGAGACTCAGAGATGGGAAATTTGCCCAATAACTCTGACTGTTCCTCACCTATCCAAGAACGCTTGGGGAAGGAGACAATGGAAAGTCAGGATGTCTCAGTAGGGATGGATGACACAGCAAGAGAAAATGGACCTGAAACCATCTCTTTGCAGTTGCAGACATCTCAAAATGATGCCTTGCAAATGTCCTCTGCTGATAACCAATTATCAACATCAACCAATGTTGCTGAAAATTCAGAGGATGAGTTTCCTATCATCCATCCATGTTCTCCAGATGTTTCTTCACCACTTCTCACAGAACCTGAAGGAACAACGGATGCCGAGAAGAGCTCCAAGGATCTTCAGATTGTCTCGATGGCACAGCCAACACCATTCCATGAAAACCTTTTCCAAGGCTACTCAGATATAGCGAACTGGGCATCAGAGAGTCATATAGAAGGTCCTCAAGAATGGGCAAGTAATGTAGGAGAGGATGCTCTAAACAGCAAAGGTGAGAAAGAAACTGAATATTGTGACAACTCAAAAGAAAGAGACCAAGTTGGCCAAGCGAGCAGCTCTCCGTATAATAATGCGGCACTGTTTCCAGAAGGATCAGAGGGAAGCAAGTATAGAAGACCAACACAAGAACTTGATGAAACATTGGCTAGACGAAGAAAAAGTGGTGCTTCAACTATAAAGGATAATGGCAGTGGTCTTGGCATGGCTGAGTCATTTGAAAAGGAATCTCATCCCACGATTCAACGAGGTCATGGTTCTGACTTCCGAAAAGAGTTTGAACCCTTTTGTCTGACTTCACAAGACTCTCCAGAAACCCAAGAAAGTACAGGAAACATGTGGGACGGGAGGGAAAAGGAAGGACCGGTTTCATATCCCGCCACAGAGTTGCCCAGTATGTATGGTCCTGAAATGTATGAATATTTTTTCGACAAAATGGATGAAACTCAGAGGGACAAAGACACAACGCCAAAGCCGTTCCTCCTCTCCGGCCATCAGTCGACTCCATCTGATGTCACAAACTCCGCGGAGGCTGGCGACGCCATACAAATCTCTATTCCAGAAGTGTACGAATATTTTTTTGATAACAGTGCAAAGGGAAAGAGAAATTGGAGGGGGATCCTCTTGAGTTTTCCGGCCTCTGAAGCACGAAAGGCTGCAAGAGCTTTAAAAGCTCTCATAGGCAGACACATGCGTCGTGTCAAACCCCAAACCAGAAACTATGGGGAGCTGCTACGGAGAGGCTCCCAAGGAACATTGGTGCTTTTTTCACCTGCACTCCTAACTGAAGCCCAGGCAAGACCAGAAGACCTACATATGGCTGTGATGGAACCAGGTACCTCGTTTTCTTTATTATTATTAGGCGATTCTGCTTCTAACACAGTGGTTCTCAAACATTTTTTTTGGTGAATATTTTTTTATTTTATAGTGAAACATAATACATTGAAAGTGGTGGAACAATATATCAATAGAAAAGTGGGAAAGTATCAAGAGGAAAAAATAAACATAGAAATAGAGGTTTAAAAAAGACCCAAAAAAGGGGGAAAAAGAAGAAAAAACTAGTTTGTAGTGTGGTTTTCTTGTACTGATTCTTTGTCTGTTGTGCTTTGAGGATTATTATTATTATTATTGTTGTTGTTAGCGACATTTATATCTCTGTGTTTGTATAACAAGGCCGCTTTACCTCAATGGTGACTCTTCAGATATCTTTCAAGGATGGATATAGGTGACCTTAGGTATGTCACACTCTTTTTGATACAGAGAAAGGCCAAAGCAAACCTTGTCGGAAAAAAAAACGTGATGGATTGCCATGAGTTAGAAATGACTCATCACCACAACATTGTTTTCATAGTCAAAACAAAACAAGTCATACCCCAACTTCTTGGAAGTTCTAAATATTTTTTCCCACCTGGGAAGACATGGACAGCAGCAATGTTGCCTAAACTTTTGATGACACAAGCTTTCATGGGCTGAAGTCAACAACAACAACAATAATGTTTATTTTTTATTTTTATATTATTATTATTATTTTATTATGACACAGCAAACAAGATAGATATGCTGGATTTTGTATCACAAAATCACAAGTCGAACACTTCCCAAGTGTCTAGGACTGTGTGATGTATTTTCGGATGATGCGTGCAGATCCCAGCAGGGTGGCCTTTTGCAGTTGGCAGATCGTAATTTTGTCAATGTCTATTGTTTCCAAATGCCGGCTGAGATCTTTTGGCACGGCACCCAATGTGCCGATCACCACTGGGACCACCTCCACTGATTTCTGCCGGAGTCTTTGAAGTTCAATCTTGAGGTCCTGATAGCGGCTGAGTTTTTCCTGTTGTTTTTTGTCAATGCGACTGTCACCTGGGATGGCGACATCAATGATCCAAACCTTTTTCTTTCCCACAACTGTGATGTCTGGTGTGTTCCAGAACTTTGTCAGTCTGGATTCGGAAGTCCCACAGTATCTTTGCGTGCTCATTTTCCAATACCTTTGCAGGTTTGTGATCCCACCAGTTCTTTGCTGCTGGGAGGTGGTACTTGAGGCATAAGTTCAAATGAATCATTTGAGCCACATAGTTATGCCTCTGTTTGTAGTCTGTCTGTGCGATTTTCTTACAGCAGCTGAGGATATGATCCATGGTTTCGTCGGTTTCCTTGAACAGTCTGCATTTTGGGTCATCAGCTGATTTTTCGATCTTGGCCTTAATTGCATTTGTTCTGATGGCTTGCTCCTGGGCTGCAAGAATTAGGTTTTGCAACATGCCCTGAAAGTTGAAACTTTTGTTGCTCAATCCACTGAACATTTACTCAGAAATAAGCCTCCTTGAGATACTCCCAATTTAAGGGCCCATGGGATTGGACTTGCAACCCTGGGCTTGAAGTCTCAGGCACTAAAAGGACTAGAGTAAACACAGCTGATTGAACTTAGATCCAAGTGGAATTAAAACAGAGCAACAGTCAACTTTTCAGAACTTTTTCAGTACTAGCAGCAGGATGCAGACAATAGATTCTGGGTGGTTTGGACTTGATCAGCACTAGACGTTTCCAACTCTTAATTATTTAATGACAGTAGCAAAAAAAAGTCATCTCCACCCCAAATTATATGACTAAAATGAAGAAAGTTTTCTAGGTGGATACTTGGAAAGTATCTGCCACTGGATTAAGCTCCCAAACCAGTATTACTCTTAAAAGAACACAGCTATTTTGTGGAAATTGCCATTTAATCTATTCACATAGTAAAAGTGAAAATATGTATGTACAGTAGAGTCTCACTTATCCAACATAAACGGGCCGGCAGAACGTTGGATAAGCGAATATGTTGGATAATAAGGAGATATTAAGGAGAAGCCTATTAAACATCCAATTAGGTTATGATTTCCCAAATTAAGCACCAAAACATCATGTTATACAACAAATTTGGTAGAAAAAGTAGTTCAATAGGCAGTAATGCTGTGTAGTAATTACTGTATTTACGAATTTAGCACCAAAATATCATGATGTATTGAAAACATTGACTACAAAAATGTGTTGGATAATCCAGAACATTGGATAAGCGAGACTCTACTGTATTTGCCCAAGAAAAAATACTGGAGGTCTTTGGAGGGATTTATAGGAGTTGTAGTTCACCTACATTCAGAAAGCACTATGAACCCAAAACAATGCTAGATCTTCACCAAACTTGGCATTCATACCCAATACGCCCAAATTTGAATACTGAAGGGGTTTGTGGGGAATTGACTATGACATTTGTGAGTTGTAGTTCACCTACATCCGGAGACACTGATCCGCACCGAAAATAGATCGGGACCAAACTTGGCACACAGAACCCCATGACCAACTGAACTTACAATAGGAGTTTGAGAGTACTGACTCCTCATGGTGGGAGTTGTAGTTTACCCTCCAGCCAGAGAGCACACTGAACCCCACCGACAATGCATCTAGAGCAAACTTGCCCAACATCACAAACTAAGTACTGATGGAGTTTCTGGGGGTTAACCTGACATGATGTGAGTTGTAGTTCAGCTAGAGAAGGATTCATGCATTAGCATTTGAATTTTTCATGCGGCTGGCATGATAGGTGAGAAGTACTGCTTTAGGTATATACTAGCTGTACCCGGCCACGCGTTGCTGTGGCGAAGTCTGGTGGTATGGGAAATAAAGTATTGAGGAATTGGTGGTAGTTAAGGTAAAGGGTAAAGGTTTTACCTTACATTAAGTCCATTATAAATGGGTTATACAGCTGTGTGGAAGGGCCTTGAGTCTACACTGCCATATAATTCAGTTAAAATCAGATAATCTGTATTTTATAGGCAGTGTGGAAGAGGCCTAAGTGAGGCCTAACTCTGCCTGTCCCCTGGGCTGAGTGGGTTGCTAGGAGACCAAGTGGGTGGAGCTTAGCCTTCTACCTGGCAGCAATTGGATAAAAACAATTATTCCTCTCCCTCTAATTAGGACTTTATTTTTCTTTTTGTTGTATGAACGTAGAGGCATGGATGAGGGGTTGTGCTGCCAAGTTTAGTGTTTTTGGGATGTGTAGTTTTGTTGTTTTGTCCTAGGCCGAAATTACATTACTCTTTTATATATATAGAAGGTTTCATGATCTCTGCAGCAAAAATGTGTCGATTCTGTTTTGCATCCTAGAAAGACCCCTCCAGCCGGTCCTCACCCATCGGGACATGTGTCTGGGCTTTGTGGCCTTTGCTTCGTGGGCTGTGAAGACCTCCGACTTGCAGGCTCCAGATGCTTGGAAGATTGGTAAGGTATCTCAGGGCCGCTGTGTGGGAGTCGTAGCTCTCCTGGTGGGTTTGTGGGAAGGGGGTGGGTTTAAGCCTGAGAGATAGCCCAGGAATGTGGACATACTGGTTACCTCCTGAAACAAGGCCGAACAGATGCCTGGGCTGGTTTCTCTCTCTTTTCGTTATCATTCCCTGAAGACCGTCTAGGTCCTCATCCTCTTTTTATGGCCCTCCAATCTCATCCAAACACAGGAGGGAGACAGTGGGTAGCATCCTCAAAAGGTTTTGGTATATCTCACAGCAAATATAGTGTGTACACAATTTGGGAATTAAGTCCCTTCGCAATACTATTCCTCAAGTCTGTTACATATTTTGGTTCTCATGTACTTACATCTCTCAAAGGAAGATAGTATTATCTCCAACTACAAATCAGTCTCAGATCAGGAAAGCATTTCTGTGTTCTCCAATAATAGGCTATTTTATTTATTTATTTAGAGTATTCATATTCCGCCCTTCTTTCTCACCCCGAAGGGGACTCAGGGCAGATTACAATGAACACATATATGGCAAACATTCAATGCCATCAGACAAACAACATACAGTATAGACCCACACAGAGGCATTTAACATTTCCAGCTTCATGATTCCGGCCACAGGGGTAGCTTTTGCTTCACTGTCCACTAGTGACTGTACTTCCTCATTCCTTTCCGGCATGTTGCTGGCAGTTTTATGGTGTTGTAAATTGGTTAAATTAGCCTCCCGCATAAAGCGTACCTAAATTTCCTACTTGACAGATGCAACTGTCTTTCTGGCTGCATAGGTCAACACAGAGGCATTTAACATTTCCAGCTTCATGATTCCGGCCACAGGGGTAGCTGTTGCTTCACCATCCACTAGTGACTGTACTTCCTCATTCCTTTTCCGGCATGTTGCTGGCAGTTTTATTGTGTTGTAAATTGGTTAAATTAGCCTCCCGCATAAAGCGTACCTAAATTTCCTACTTGACAGATGCAACTGTCTTTCTGGCTGCATAGGTCAACACAGAGGCATTTAACATTTCCAGCTTCATGATTCCGGCCACAGGGGTAGCTGTTGCTTCACCATCCACTAGTGACTGTACTTCCTCATTCCTTTTCTGGCATGTTGCTGGCAGTTTTATTGTGTTGTAAATTAGTTAAATTAGCCTCCCGCATAAAGCGTACCTAAATTTCCTACTTGACAGATGCAACTGCCTTTCGGGCTGCATAGGTCAACAACAAGCTGGGCTATTTAATGGTCGGGGGCTTAACCTGACCTGGGCTTCGAACTCATGACCTCTCGGTCAGTAGTGATTTATTGCAGCTGGTTAGTAGCCAGTTGAGCCACAGCCCAGCCCGCTATGGCCAGGTTGGTTCTTCAAATGCTCTGCTATGGCTAAATTCTCTGGTTAAATCAATATGTTATTTGAGAATGCAGAAATGCTGGACCACTCTCGCAACCACCATGTCAGGCTACGCAGAGAAGCCACTGAAATCCTCAAGCTTCTGGACAATCTCAACAGAAAGGAGGAAACCATGAAAATGAACAAAATCTGGTTACTAGTATTAAAAAAAAACTCAAGAGGATAAATAAAGAACAACACTCAAAATACAGGAGAATTCCAGACAGGAAACCATCAGGTTCAGCTAACACCTCCCAACAAAGGATTCACCCAAGCAGGAAACAGCCAGGCTTGGAAACTGAAAGGCTATTCAGTGGTAATCAAGGAGGCCAGTTACAATATTCATACTTGCCTCAGGCAGAAAAGAAATATTTTTCCCATCCTGGACAGGTATATAAACCCCACTTGCCTAGCTTCCAACAGACCTCACAACCTCTGAGGATGCCTGCCATAGATGTGTGCAAAACATCAGGAGACAATGCTTCTGGAACGTGGTCATATAGCCATATGGCCTGGAAAACTCTCAGCAACCCAGTGATTCTGGCCATAAAAGTCTTTGACAACACAGGATTTGAGCATCGAGCTCTCAGAGCGTGAAGTGTTGTGGCCGGAAAAGAATTGAGAGCTTAGGAGGCAAAGATGCAGAGTTCAATTTTTAAAGTTACAAAAGGTTTATTTACTAAAATAATAACAACAAATAGATACATTCCAACTGACATTCAGGAGCCAGCCTAATCTAAAGCTAACTAACTCATTGAGGACTGCAGACTTGGGCAGTGTAAGTGAGTTGAATTCTTACAGGATGAAGAGTAGATCACACAGGATAGGATGCGAAATTAATCCTTCTGCGAACCGTTTTTCAACTAAGTTGCTAGTCTACATGGCTATAAAAAAACACTTGAGAATATGGAAAAGGTTGCTAAAAAAGATCTCCAGGAGCTCTGGTGCAGAGAGAGCAGGAATTTAATACATTATGCAGGAAAGGGAACAATCACAACCTGATTTATGACAGTTAAGAGATTTTTAAATATATGCAGGATCCAGGACTTTGAGTGCTTTGACGTAGAATTGTGAAAAAAAGAAGGGAGTGTGGAGAATATGAATAGTTTTAGCACAGAAGAGACTAGGTTGCCTAATTTCCCATTCTTTGCTACATCCACCTGAGCTGTGGGCACAACTCTTTCCCCGCAGTGTTGCTGGCAAACTTTGGCACCCTTTCGGCCATCCGCTACTTCAGGAGGCAAGTCATCATAGAAGGACAACACGCAACGTAAGACACACAAGGCAATCCCAGCCATTCAGTGGTGGGTGAATGGGGACGGTTTTGAAAGCACTGTCTCTGGAAGCACGGAAGCAGTACTCTTTGGTGTGATGACGAAAGAGGAAAAGATATGAGAATGAATTCGAAGGGTCCCAAAGAAATTACATTTCTTTTCCATCATGGTTGATGCCACACAGTCAAGGAGGCCTTGAGTCCAAAAGCATCTCTCTAGTCTGAGAGTCTCTGTAGTCTGTTTCAACGAACTTCTAAACTTCTAAACATACATCTTCTACAGTCTTTCTAAAATGGAGTCTGAGTCCTGAACAAGCCCAGATCTGATCACATGGTTTGCAGCCCCTCCCACAACAAAGAGTTAAGGAAAACCGCACACCAATACACACATATGCAATACATAAAAGGGTAATGAAATTTCGGCCTAGGACAAAACAACAAAACTAAATGTCCCAGAAACACTAAACTTGGCAGCACAACCCCTCATCCATGCCTCTACGTTCATACAACAAAAAGAAAAGAAAAATGAAGTCCTAATTAGAGGGAGAGGAATAATTGTTTTTATCCCATTGCTGCCAGTTAGAAGGCTAAGCTCCGCCCACTTGGTCTCCTAGCAACCCACTCAGCCCAGGGGACAGGCAGAGTTAGGCCTCACTTAGGCCTCTTCCACAGATTATCTAATTTGCACTGGATTATATGGCAGTGTAGACTCAAGGCCCTCCCACATAGCTATATAACCCATTTATAATCTTATTTTTTTCTGCTTTGAACTGGATTATCTTGACTATTTCCCATACCACCATACTTTGCCACAGCAACGCGTGGCCGGGCACAGCTAGTGTACAATATAATAAACAATCTGAATTATATATATAACACATAACTAGTAGAGGCTTGAAGAAGGTTGTTATTTCCATCATGGTTGATGCCACACAGTCAAGGAGGCACTGAGCTACAGTCCAAAGCATCTCTTTGGTCTGAGAGTCTCTGTCGTCTGTTTCAACGAAATTCTAAATTGTACTGTTTCTACTGAAGTCTCTAAGCATACATCTTCTACAGTCTTTCTAAAATGGAGTCTGAGTCCTGCACAAGCCCAGATCTGGTCATGGTTTTTGCAGCCCCTCCCACAACAAAGAGTTAAGGAAAACTGCACACCAATACATACATATACAATACAGTAAGCAAACTGAATTATATATATAACACATAACTAGTAGATGCTTGAAGAAGGTTGCTATTTCCATCATGGTCGATGCCACTGAGCTCCAATCCAAAGTCCAAAGCATCTCTTTGGTCTGAGAGTCTCTGTCGTCTGTTTCAACGAACTTCGAAATTGTACGGTTTCTACTGAAATCTCTAAGCATACATCGTCTACAGTCTTTCTAAAATGGAGTCTGAGTCCTGAACAAGCCCAGATCTGGTCGTGTGGTCTGCAGCCTCTCCCACAACAAAGAGTTAAAGAAAACTGCACACCAATACACACATATACAATACAGTAAGCAATCTCAATTATATACATAACACATAACTAGTAGAGACTTGAAGAAGGTTGGTATTTCCATCATGGCCGATGCCACAAGTTAAGGAAGCACTGAGCTCCAGTCCAAAGTCCAAAGCATCTTTTTGTCATCTGTTTCAACTAACTTCTAAATTGTACTGTTTCTACTGAAGTCTCTAAGCATACATCTTCTACAGTCTTTCTAAAATGGAGTCTGAGTCCTGAACAAGCCCAGATCTGGCCATGGTTTTTGCAGCCCCTCCCACAACAAAGAGTTAAGGAAAACTGCACACCAATACACACATATACAATACAGTAAGCAATCTCAATTATATACATAACACATAACTAGTAGAGACTTGAAGAAGGTTGGTATTTCCATCATGGCCGATGCCACAAGTTAAGGAAGCACTGAGCTCCAGTCCAAAGTCCAAAGCATCTTTTTGTCATCTGTTTCAACTAACTTCTAAATTGTACTGTTTCTACTGAAGTCTCTAAGCATACATCTTCTACAGTCTTTCTAAAATGGAGTCTGAGTCCTGAACAAGCCCAGATCTGGTCATGGTTTTTGCAGCCCCTCCCACAACAAAGATTTAAGAAAATTGCACACCAATATACACATATACAATGCAGTAAGCAATCCGAATTATATACATAACACATAACAAGTAGATGCCTGAAGAAGGTTGCTATTTCCAACGTTTCCATCATGGTTGATGCCACACAGTCAGGGAGGCATTGAGCTCCAAGCCTCTCTTTTTTTTCTATCATGGCCAAGAACTTATCTCCAACTCGAGGGAGAAGATGGACTATAAATAAATAAATCAAGTATGATGTGATAGGTAGTTAGAAAGCTGTGTGATAGACCTGATGGTTACAGGGTAAAACTGGAAGATTTTACCCAATTATTACTTTTTAAAAAAGGATGCAACAAGGATTTGGAAGTGAGTTTCGTGGAGTTTTAGAAATAGGGCAAAGCACTAGAAGGACATCCTGACCGAACTGAACAGGTTACTTTCAACGACCAAGTGAAGATAGGGGCAAGGAGGGCTGGATTGCAATCTATCGGGGGTGATTTGATTGTGTTTTCCCTGCATGGCAGGGGGTTGGACTAGATGGCCCATGTGGTTTCTTCCAACTATTATTCTATGAGGATGAGAGGTTAATATTGACAGCACCCATATGTTTAAATGAACGCTTAGAAAAGAAGACCAAAGTGAAATGAATGAATGTATCAGTGGAGGACAGAAGCATAAAATGGAAGAGGAAGGTTTCAGAGTTGCTCCAAATGGAAATAATCTGAACCATTTAGACGACATCTAGTCAGTTTCTATACAAGAGTGAGCAAACAGACATATTTATGTTTTGAAATACTAGTACATGTCGTTCTGGTCATCCTTTCGACACAAAGTCCCATCCTTCTCAGCAGAACTATATGAGAGCATGATTTTGACAGAGCACATACGAGGGCTATCCAGAAAGTAGGTTACGTTTTTGATTTTAAAAAGGACAAAGTATAGGATAAATCATTTACCATATGCAGCTGAAAGACACATCCCAAAACTACAATCTCATGTAATCCCTATTGAAATTTAGCCACACTTCATATAGATAAATGAGTTTGAAAAGTACTGCCCCAGTAAATTCCCTGCTTGTGTCCTCAGCTCTTCCCCCTTCTCCCTTCCTGCAGCATAGCCAAAAGGCTGTGCTGCCAGCCACGCCCCCATTGTTGGAAACGGAGAAGAGAGGTGGCAAATTTACTGGAGCAGTACTTTTCAAACTCATGTATCTATATGAAACGTGCCTACATTTCAATGGGGATTACACGAGATTGTAGTATTGGAATGTGTCTTTCAGCTGCATATGGTAAATGATTTATCCTATACTTTGTCCTTTTTGAAATCCAAAACGTAACCTACTTTCTGGATAGCCCTCGTAGATCCTTTCCATATAGTACAAACTTGACTAACTAAAACTGTTGGATTTTTGGATTGTTACTGTGGCATGCAAGCGTTGTGAGGAACTCTTTGAGATATGCTCAAATCCATCATTTTCTGCCTGGCGTTGCTAAATAAAGTTTGCTCCCAGGATGGGCAAGAAAACTCCTATAGACACAAGCTTGTCTGATGAAAAGTTCTCAAAAAGTTAACATAGAAAGTCTGTTAGGTCAATAAAAATTACCACTTGTTTTGTGTTTGTGTGGAATCTTTTTAAAAATGGTGTCTTTCTGTTCCTTACTCTTATGCGTCTTCAGGAATGTAAACACTGAGGTATTTTGATTCAATGGGCTCACCTCAAATAAAACTTAACCAGAGATAAGATGGTAACCACTATCTTCATTACAAGATCCAGGTGACACATCTGTCTCAAAAGAATGGGAAATGGATGAAACGAGTATCTGAAGCCCCGGCCAGCAAATGGAAACAAAACCCCTGAGTTTCTGCTGAGTTTGTTGGAACAGAAAAGATTCAGTGGAAAGCAACCCGTTCTAGCTTGCCTGGAAGCCATATATTAATCTCTTTTGCCTTTTAGAGAGACATTGATGGCTCTCTGGGTTCCATCTAAAATATTGTGGGTTTTAGCCACAATTTCTGGAAAGATAGGAATAAAATCCAAAGATGAAACACAGCGTTAACTACATGCACTCCCCTGTCCTACTTTCATACTTTCCTAGATTTTCTGTTTTTCCTCCACCACAGACACCCCAGTGTTTCTGACTCTCTCCATTGGTGTGGAATTTGCATGACTCCGCCCACTATCTCTGATTTGGGGGAGTTGTAGTGCACCTACATCCAGAACCCAAAAACCAATGGATCTGGACCAAACTTGGCACACATACCCGATATGCCGAAATTTGATTACTGGAGTGGTTTGGCAGGACAGATCTTCCTTTCTGGGAGTTGTAGTTCACCCACAACCAGAGAAACAGTGACCTACATTGATGACGGACTCGGACCAAACTTGGCACACAGAACCCCCATGACTAACTCAATCTACTGGAGGGGTTTGAGGGGACTGACTCACCATAGTGGGAGTTGTAGTGCACCCTACAGCCAGAGAGCACACTGAACCCCAGTGAAGATGCATCTTAGAGCAATCTTGCCCAACATAACACACTTTAAGTACTGATGGAGTTTTTAGCATGATGTGAGTTGTAGTTGTGCATTTTGTACAATTAAAAATTTAATTGTCAAATAACCCAGGCAATTCTGGGTACCAAAGCTAGTATAGTAAAGGTAAAGGTTTCCACTGACGTTAAGTCCCGTTGTGACCGACTCTGGGGATTGGTGCTTATCTCCATTTCTAAGCAGAAGAGCCGGCGTTGTCCATAGACACCTCCAATGTCATGTAGCTGACATGACTGCATGGAGCGCGGTTACCTTCCCACCAGAGCAGTACCTATTGATCTACTCAGACTCTGGGGGTTGGTGCTCATCTCCATTTCTAAGCCGAAGAGCCGGCGTTGTCCGTAGACACCTCCAAGGTCATGTGGCCACAGGCATGACTGCATGGAGCGCTGTTACCTTCCCACCGGAGCAGTACCTATTGATCTACTCACACTCTGGGGGTTGGTGCTCATCTCCATTTCTAAGACAAAGAGCCGGCGTTGTCCATAGACAACTCCATAGTAATATGGCCATTGGCATGACTGCATGGAGCGCGGTTACCTTCCTGCCAGAGCAGTACCTATTGATCTACTCACATTGGTATGTTTTCGAACTGCTAGGTTGGCAGGAGCTGGGGCTAACAGCGGGCGCTCATTCCACTCCCGGGATTTGAACCTGGGACCTTTTGGGTTATAGTATATCACATAATAATTTGGGTCACCCTTCACCCTTTCAATTTTTTTTTTGAAAAAATTGCAGGTCCCATCTTCTCTCCTTGCCAGCTATTGTAAAACAAAATCTCTGAAGTGAGAAATTGAACATAGGAAGAGCTGGATGAGACCTATATAGTGGTCATACAGTGGCCGTCACATCAAAAGTCCACAAGCAGTTCATTAGCGACATAATACTTTTCAACTTGTACTCTCCAGATATTGCACCTGATAAACAGTCATAAAAGAAATAGCCACCAATAGCATTATTATCCATGGATTTAATTGCCCATGAAATTTGTCCAGCTTGAGTCTGCAATGCGCCTCCCAAGGTTTCATGTGCAGAGTATGTCTTGTGGACTTCAGCCCAGATTCTTTTAAGGCCTTGTATGTGCCGTTCCTCTGTCCTTTTGATCTTCGAAAATAATAATTGGCTGCATCCGTCCCATCCACCTGCAGCAAAACTTCTTTGCTAGATCCATTTTTTAAACTTCTTGACCCATGAGAAGAGTGCTAGGCAACCGTAGTCGAGCCGTAACACTGAGAAATATATGCCAGACCTTTGTAAAGGCAATTGGCTGGCATTTAGAGACTCTCGGGGAGTATCGCCTTGCCCTGCACAGTTTCTGTCCTCATCCAGCATCTGACAGCAACGTTCCTGCCAAGAGAATGAAAAAGTCAGGCAGGTGCTTCGGCAGTGATCATTGTCACTGGTTTTCCATTTTCTCCGTCTCCAAATCTCCAGCGCGTTTCCGAAACATAATACTGAAAGTTAGTGACCGATGAGAATCCCATACCCTGCAATTTCTCACCGACTGTTGGGAATTGTGGGAGTTAAAGTCCAAAAGTTTGCCCATGCCTTCTCTAGGGTTACAAAAATCTCCACTGTATAGATTCATAAATATGTCCACCCTGGCTTTCCTTATGCCTATAAGATAAGGGGCCACGGTGCTGTGAGAATCCAAACACTAAGCAAAGTCCGAAACCATCAACTGATAGCAGCTTAGCAGGTTAACTTTTATGTGGCCTGCTTCTCTTGAAACCGACCCTCTTGCCCAGGAAAAAAGATAAACATAAGATCCTTGTAAGGAAAACGGGTTACGATGTTTGGATTTTATGGGAGATAGTGACAAAACAGAAGAAAACAAACAGAGGTCTCACAAATCCTACCCTTTGATATATGCCTCCGAAAATCGGCCTCAAGATAAGATGTTTCCCAAGTGACAGAACAGAAACCAGTTTGATCAGTTTCGCCTGGGTTCAGACAGGCACAATCTGGCACCGAAATTGTCTCCGACACACACATACACTGTAGTCATATATCCATGGCAGAATAGGCTGCGGGGAGATATTAGATGACTTCATTAGTTTTACATCTCTGATTCTAAATCAAAAGGAAAGATAGTTTCCACTTAAAACACAGATTATCTGGATCCGTCGGAGTCTGGCTTCAGACTGCGTTATCGAATTGAAACAGTGGATGATCTACGTGGATGAGCTTGATCCGCCCTCCCTGTTAGTTCTGTTGGACCTCTCAGTAGCCTTCGATACCGTAGAGCAGTGGTTCCCAAACTTATTTGGCCTATCACCCCCTTTCCAGAAAAAATACTACCCAGTGCCCCATGGAAAGGTGGGCGTGGCTTAGAGGGGTGGGCGTGGCTCCTGCTCAAGAGGGCAGGGCTGAGCCTCTCCCCTAGTCCAAGATGCAGGGCTGGGAGGGGGAGGTGGGCGGGGCCACCAATGGGCGGCCAGGACTGAGATGGGCGGAGTTATGAGCTCTGAGGCAGGGCTGAGCTTCTATCCCAGGACACAGGGGTGGGGCTAGAGGAGGGGGCGGGGCCTCTTCCCAAGTGCCTGACAGGGCTGAACCTCTATACCCCGCCCCCGTATCCTAACAAGCACCTCAGGGGAGGTATACAGAGTGTTGCACCCCAAGGCAGCATGAGCACTCAAAAACCAGACAAGAGCCAATATAACACACTATGTCTTCATTAAAGCAATTATATATCCAAAGGAAATTAGGTATAGAGTCTGAGTAAGGAAAAGTTCTTTTTAGAAAGTCAGTGGTAGTTCCAAATGGGTAAAGGAAAAGGTCCGATATTATAATCCACAATGAGAACTCGATAGCTCTCCAAAGAAATCAAAGTTTCCATGAGTTGAAACAGAGAAACAAGGCTGGCAGAAACAGAGTTCAATCCACTGGAAAAACTTTGTAGCAATCAAGGCAGCAAGGTTGTCAAGGCTGAGGCAAACTTGAATCAGGAACAAGGAAACAACTGAAGTAAAGTCAAGGTCCTCTCGAGAGTCATGGCACGGCCCGACTGGAACTGGAAAACTTGGCTTGGAAACAAGAGCTGGAGACGGAGAAAACCTCTCTCAAGGAAGAGCAACGTTGACACCACAAGAAATCTACTGAGCGAAACACTTTTAACAGATTCCGGACTGTGCACAATTTAGGAGTACAAACTCCCAAAACTTTCCCATGGGAACACTAACCATTATCCCATCTATTTGCCAGTCTCTGGCTCTGGCGGACCCCTTGTTTTGCATTTCTCTCTCTGGTCACAAAATCTCTACGATTAAAAACCGCATTCCCAGGCATCTCAGCAACATCTGGCTCTATCTGCGAGGGAGGAGTAGAAGAATCTTCCCCAATTAGTAAGTCTCTAAAGTCAATATCTTCGGGCACCTGCAGCTGCAAAGGCCCCACCGTGGAGGGTGAAATGTTAGTATAAGCCTCAGCATCATCTGTGTCAAAGTGCATGTCCTGAAACACTGCAGGCCCTGGTGCTATGGGTGGCTGGGATCTAGCACAGAGGCAATTGGGAAGAGGCACCGCCCCCACCCCTAGCCCTGCCCTTTAGTCCTAAGAGGCCTCTCAGGAGAGGTATAGAGGCTCAGCCCTGTCTCAGGTTCTTGGAAGGAGGCCCGGCCCCCACCCCTAGCTCTGCCCTTTAGTCCTAAAAGGCCTCTCAGGAGAAATATAGAGGCTCAGCCCTGTCTCAGGCTCTTGGAAGGAGGCCCGGCCCCCACCCCTAGCTCTGCCCTTTAGTCCTAAAAGGCCTCTCAGGAGAAATATAGAGGCTCAGCCCTGTCTCGCGCTCTTGGGAAGAGGCCCCGCCCCTAGCCCCGCCCTTTAGTCCTAAAAGGCCTCTCAGGAGAAGTATAGAGGCTCAGCCCTGTCTCAGGCTCTTGGAAGGAGGCCCCGCCCCCTTCCCTAGCCCCGCCCTTTAGTCCTAAAAGGCCTCTCATGAGTGATATAGAGGCTCAGCCCTGTCTCAGGCTCTTGGAAGGAGGCCGCCCCGTTCCCTAGCTCCACCCTCTGAGTCCCAACAAGCGCCTCAGGAGCGGTATAGAAGATTCTCAGCCCTGTTTCGTGCTCTTGGGAAGAAGCCACGCCCATACTCTAGCTCTGCCCCCTGTGTGTCCTAACAGGCGCCTCAGGTGCTCAGCCCTGTCTCCGGCACTTGGGAAGAGGCTCCGCCCCTCCCCTGGCCATCACGGCCCCCCTGGATCGCTCCAGCTCCCACCAGGGGGCGGTAGCGCCCACTTTGGGAATCACTGAAGTAGTCCAATGGGCGGAAGCCAAATTACTTACTGGAGCAACATACAGGGAGCATAAATCTCTCTGTTACTTCAGCTCCACTGGCTGCCAGTCTGCTACCGAGCACAATTCAAAGTGCTGGCTTTGGCCTATAGAGCCCTAAATGGTTCTGACCCAACTTACCTGTCCGAACGTATATCTCCCTATGAACCGGTGAGAGTATTAAGAGGCCCTGCTCTTGGTCCCACTCCTGTTGCAAGCACGACTGGTGGGAACAAGAGACAGGGCCTTCTCAGTGGTGGCCCCTTGGCTGTGAAAATCTTTTCAGGCAAAGAGTAAAGACCTAGTAGGCAAGGCAGGTGTTTGGACAAGTGCAATAAAGAACCGGCATAACTGTAGCAACACAAATGACGACTCTGACTTGGTTTCATAATAGTTTTATAGTACTTTTATGTTTTACTAGCTGTGCCCGGCCACGCGTTGCTGTGGCAAAGTGGTGGTGGTATTGGTTAAAAATTGTTGTGTAATTTTTATTTGACTTTATTTGCATTTTTTAATTAATTTTATTGTAAGTTATATTTTTATTTATTATATTTTATTATTTTCTTGTATTATTTTTAGTTATTTTCTGTTATTATAGTATTTTATTGTATTAATTTTTTAGTGTTTTTTATTTTTTATTGGGTTGCTAGGAGACCAAGTTGGAGGAGCTTAGCCTTCTAACTGGCAGCAATTGGATAAAAGCAATTATTCCTCTCTCTCTAATTAGGACTTTATTTTTCTTTTCTTTTTGTTGTATCAACCTAGAGGCGTGGATGATGGGTTGTGTTGTCAAATTTCGAGGTTGGAGGGCCTGTAGTTTTGTTGTTTTGTGGGTCGCCGTGATGCCATCACTCTTTTATATATATAGATGTGGAAGTGGCCTAAGTGAGGCCTAACTCTGCCTGTCTCCTGGGCTGAGTGGGTTGCTAGGAGACTAAGTGGGCGGAGCTTAGCCTTCTAACTGGCAGCAATTGGATAAAAGCAGTTATTCCTCTCCCTCTAATTAGGACTTTATATTTCTTTTCTTTTTGTTGTATGAACGTAGAGGCATGGATGAGGGGTTGTGCTGCCAAGTTTAATGTTTCTGGGATGTGTAGTTTTGTTGTTTTGTCCTAGGCCGAAATTTCATTACCCTTTTATATATATAGATAAATAAGATGCCCATAGATTTTGGAACAGATTGGAGTAAAACACAAACACACCCAGAAGCTCTTAGATATATTATCTTTATTAGGATCAGGGTCTCCAAAGAAATTGCCAAGAGAACTGTGCAGCATGTAAATTCTATACATTTAATAAAATTTCCCATGCACTCACACCCATACACACACACAAACACAAGAGTAGCACTGAACACTGCTCGAATACAGCTATGGTTTCAATCATGTACATTTTCATACCCATCCTCCTTTTGCCTCACTTGCTTCTTCTAAAAGGTTCAAAATTTAAAACTACAGTACAAAATGCAGCTAAGATAATGTACAGCAGCAAGCATACACATCCAGGATCAGCTGGAGAAAAAAAGAAGCCACTGCAGGAATATTTTTTTCCATGTTTAAAATTAAACAGGTTCTTCACTCCTTCCCTTCCCGATAGGCCTTTTTAATATTAAATAAAATAACAATAAAGCTACATGTAAACTTTGCTGGATATTTTTAAAAAATGTTCAAGTATAGAAGATACACCAGGTGCTTTCCTGATGCGATGCCAGCAAAAGATCAAAAGGGCCAACGTGCTTTGCCACTGGGTCTGGCGGAGATCCTGTACCACAGACCATAAGCAGAACTATATAATTACTAGGGTTGTGCATTCGGGGTAAACCTTGCCCCGTTTCGTGTCCCGGCTTTCAGTGGGGTCCCCAACCCATTTTTTGGGAGCCTTCCAAAATCGGGAGGGTAGATATCTGTTTTTCAGTTTGTGACCTCAAAAGATCCAATTTCTATCAGACCATTATGCGACGGGGCTTCCCACCCAGGCTCCTCTTCCTGACGCATGTTTTAAGGAGGTTTCTTACTTGCTGTTTCTACTCTATTGTAAGAGGCGCTCGGCTGCAGGCAGTGCCAGGTGCGCACTCTTTCCGGGACTGACAGCACACCACGCCACACATGCACTCTTCTTGGAAAGAGATTGCATGTGTAGCATGCAAGCCCAGAAAGCGTGGATGCCTGGCAGTGCCTGCAGCTGAGTGCCTCTTACTCTAGAGTAAGAGGCACTCAGCTGCAGGCACTGCCAGGTGTGCACTCTTTCTGGGCTTGATGGCACGCCATGCCACACATGCACTCTTTGTTGAAAGAGAGTGCATGTGTAGCATGCAGGCCCAGAAAGCGTGGACGCCTGCCAGTGCCTGCAGCTGAGCGCCTCTTACTCTAGAGTAAGAGTCGCTTGGCTGCAGGTACTGGCATGCTTCTGTGCTTTCTGGGCCTGCATGCCACACACGCAAGGTTCTGCAAGGCGCTCGGCTGCAGACCAGCTCCAGCTTGCTTTTGTGTGGAACTGATTTTTGTGCTTCCGAAAAAACGAAAGACATGAAAGAAATGGTAGAAACGAATTCCGTGCACAACTCTAATAATTACTCCCCTCTCCTTCTCTGCAGGACTCATCATTTAGCTGCTACAGCTCCCACTTCATAACCATTCAGTGCCTGGTAAAGAGAATCAGAGAAGCATCTGGCTACGTCCCCGTAGCCATGTGCAAAACAATGACATTATCTGCCAATATCTTCCAGCAGGCATTCTTATTGCTTAACCTGGCTATGGGGAATTGACAGATTTTTCTGATTCTACCACTCAATGAAGTGGTTTCTAAATGGTGAGTCTTGGGGAAGCTTTGGTCACAATGGTGAGAGGAAGAGAACTCCAGCCTCCCCAGTGACAAAAAAGAGACCTAAACGATCGACAGCTAGACTTACACTTGTGTATCTTACTAACAGGATGCCAGCCTATCTATGCCACACCTACGGCAACTTAGAAACAAGTAGAAATAATATTAAAATCAGACTTGATCCAAAAGTTTTTCAAGGTATCTCTCTGTGCATTAGAGTAACATTAGAGTGATGGAAACAGTCTGGCTCAAAGCAGTTTCCAGATTTGACCCTGGACAAGTTCAATAATAGTAATAATAATAAAGGAGATAAATACTGGCTCTCAAGGATATTTACTTCCCCTACTGTGCATCCCATGTACAGATACACATTTGGCTGACCACATTGATATATAATTATATACTCATCCTCATTTTATATTATGTCAGGACTGCCTGCAACGCTGGCAATTTTGGCACACCTTCACAACACGCAGGCTTTTTGGCTACCAGCAAATCCCTTTTAAATATATTTAAATGCTACCAGGTCATTTCATTCCCAAATCCCTAATACTGTAGGGCTGGAAGAGCCAGCCGCGGGAGTTTCAGAGTTCGTATAGTTCAATAAGGCACTGAGTTAGCATTCCGTCCTATTTACAAACACAAGCTCGCTTTGCCTCTTGATCTTTTGGAACTGGAAAATGGCAAGATCTGATGAGACGCAGAGGATTTCAGAGTGGAAGGTTTTCTTCTTTCTGGCTCTCTTCAAGTGGTTTAAAGCCTCTAGCAATGATAGATCTCACTGTCCTTTGTCTCCATATCCCAGATGTTGTCGTAACTGAAGTCGCTCTGAAAGCTCTGGAGTTCGGCATAGTCATGATAGGTCGAGTCAAGACGGTCTCGTCCGCTTTCGGGGAGGTTGTACTTTCCAATGCTTTTCTCTGTAAGAAACAAGGAGTGGAAAATTACATATCTATCTATTAGACATGTCCAAAAAATCGTTTTGAATCATATATCGGAATTATTTCGGATTGTTCTCGCTTTTTGATACGCATTCCGAGACATTGTCTCACAGCGCAACCAGCAATGTAATTCGAACCATTGTTGGCCCATTCTCTAATTGTCTCTTAATGTTTCGTTAATTCCCCCCCCCCCCACAAATTTTTTAAAATATATTTTTAAAAATATTTTTAATTTTTTTTTTGTTTCTGCAACCTACCTTGAATGGGAGCTTAGCGCAGCCTAACATGGCTGCCGCTCCCCGGCCAATCAGAAGCTTCCACAATGGACGCAAAGGTGGGGGCTAACGTCCTCTGCGTCCACATGGAAGATTGCCATAAAAGCCCGGTGTGTAGCGATTGCGCATGCGCGTCCGCCATTTTAGAAACATTTAGAATCAATATGAATTTTCGGAAATATCCGAAATTTTTGGGTGAAAAAATTGGAAATACTTTCTATATCGAAGCGCCAGCACCCCCTACTTTAGAAACGAGAATTGAAACATTTTTTTCATCGATCGGACATGCCTACTATCTATACCAGTGGTTCCCAAGCTTATTTGGCCTATCGCCCCCTTTCCAGAAAAAATATTACTCAGCGCCCCCTGGAAAGGGGGCGTGGCTTAGCGGGGTGGGCGTGTCTCCTGCTCAAGAGCCTCTCCCCTAGTCCAAGATGCAGGGCTGCGAGAGGAGATGGGTGGGGCAAGACTGGGATGGGCGGAGTTATGAGCTCTGAGGTAGGGCTGAGCTTCTATCCAAGTGCCTCCCCCAAGTGCCTGACAGGGCTGAACCTCTATACCCTGCCCCCGTGTTCTAACAAGGTATACAGAGGCTCAGTCCTGTCTCGCGCTCTTCGGAAGAGCCCCCCCCCACTCCTAGCCCCACCCTTTAGTCCTAAAAGGCCTCTCAGGAGAAATATAGAGGCTCAGCCCTGTCTCATGCTCTTGGAAGGAGGCCCCGCCCCCATCCCTAGCCCCGCCCTTTAGTCCTAAAAGGCCTCTCAGGAGATATATAGAGGCTCAGCCCTGTATCGTGCTCTTGGAAGGAGGCTCCGCCCCCACCCCATACCTGTCCTCTAGTCCTAAAAGGCCTCTCAGGAGATATATAGAGGCTCAGCCCTGTATCGTGCTCTTGGAAGGAGGCTCCGCCCCCACCCCATACCTGTCCTTTAGTCCTAAAAGGCCTCTCAGGAGAAATATAGAGGCTCAGCCCTGTCTCGTGCTCTTGGAAGGAGGCCCCACCCCCATCCCTAGCCCCGCCCTTTAGTCCTAAAAGGCCTCTCAGGAGATATATAGAGGCTCAGCCCTGTATCGTGCTCTTGGAAGGAGGCTCCGCCCCCACCCCATACCTGTCCTTTAGTCCTAAAAGGCCTCTCAGGAGAAATATAGAGGCTCAGCCCTGTCTCGTGCTCTTGGGAAGAGGCCCCGCCCCCATCCCTAGCTCCGCCCTCTGTGTCCCAAGGAGACTCAGGAGAGATATAGATTCTAAGCCCTGTCTCGGACTCTTGGGAAGAGCTCTTGGGCAGAGCTTTCTTCCTTTTAAAACAGATGGTCCCTGGGTGCTGCGTGAAAGCAAAGGCGTGAAATTTAACCATCAAACTATTCCACTGTACTCTACTGTACCTAAGCTGTTTAGGTATAATACCATTCTAGCTTCTTTCTCTTGATCTTGATATAGAGTAGGTATTTTATTTTTTAGCACTTTAAGAGGTCACAAGAAACCCCCGGAATGGCTCACCTGATGTTGGCAAGGAAGGCATCCGCAGTTCTTCCCTATCTCTTGACAAGGTGTGCTGCAGGTGCAAGAGAAAGAAAGGCAGAGATGAGTGCCACATAACCCACAAGCTGTCATTCATTTTAAGTTTTTGCCACTATGGCCAATTTCTAAATCTGATTTATTTATTTATAGTATTTATACCCAGCTCTTCTCACCCTAAAGGAGACTCAGGGTGACTTGCAGAACATACATACGGCAAACATTCAATGCCGATTATACAATTAACAAGGACAGACAACACAGACAGAGGTAAAGGCAGTTTTTCCCATCTTATTTCCGGCATCTTGGAGGCTATGCTCAACTCCAGCTCCGTCTTCCACGTCAAGGAGTTTTCCTCTGATTGGTGTCCTTAAGGGCGCCTTTATTATCTCCCCTTTGAAAGCAGTACCTATTTATCTACTCGCATTTCTGCTTTTGACCTGCCAGGTGGGCAGGTGAGCTGGGGCTTACGGTGGGTGCTCACCCCGACCTGGGCTCAAACTGTCAACCTTTCAATCGGCAAGATTTTTCTGCAGCACAGTGGTTTAGCTTGCTGTGCTAAGCCTGGCTCCTTTTACACTTGACCTCTTCTGTGTTAGGACTGCAGCCAAGGCTGTATCACAATAAACATGTTGTATTATAAGAAGGACGGACATAGTGGATCTAACCAAAGTTCCATTTATTCTCTTATTCTACTTCCTGTTGTAGCCAAGCATGTAAGGATGAAATATCTACAGTACCTCGGGGAGAGAGGGTGGCCTATAAATAAATAAATAAATAAATTATTATTATTATTGACACAATGACATAGTCTGATTATTATTATTATTATTATTGACACAACGACATAGTCCCAGTAAGGTGGCCTTTTGCAGTTGGCAGATCGTAATTTTGTCAATAATAATAATAATACTTATTATTTTATTATGACACAGCGAACAAGATAGATATGCTGGATTTCGTATCCCAAAATCACAAGTCGAACACTTCCCAAGTGTCTAGGACTGTGTGATATATTTTCGGATGATGCTCACAGATCCCAGCAGGGTGGCCTTTTGCAGTTGGCAGATCGTGATTTTGTCAATGTCTATTGTTTCCAAATGCCGGCTGAGATCTTTTGGCACGGCACCCAATGTGCCCATCACCACCAGGACCACCTGCACTGGTTTCTGAAGAGTCTTTGAAGTTCAATCTTGAGGTCCTGATAGCGGCTGAGTTTTTCCTCTTGTTTTTCGTCAATGCGACTGTCACCTGGGATGGCAACATCAATGATCCAAGCCTTTTTCTTTTCCACAACCGTGATGTCTGGTGTGTTGTGTTCCAGAACTTTGTCAGTCTGGATTCGGAAGTCCCACAGTATCTTTGCGTGCTCATTTTCCAATACTTTTGCAGGTTTGTGATCCCACCAGTTCTTTACTGCTGGGAAGGTTAATAATAATAATAATAATTATTATTATTATTATTACAGGGATGCACCCCTAGATTTTAGATAATTCAGAACTTGTTTCAGAAGAAGATGTTTCAGAAGGCTTTCGGAGATACAGTCATTAATTAATCAGCCCTAGAGGGTTTTTAATAATCTATCCTGTATTTATTATGGTCTTGCCTTTTATGTGTTTTTAATGTAATTTTTTATCCTGTACTGTTGTTTTAATTGACATATTGCATTACTGTTTTATCTGTTTTATATTGTGATTGTATTATTTTGCTTATATTTTGTCCTTGTGTTGTTTGGGCCTCTGCCCCATGTAAGCCGCCCCGAGTCCCCACGGGGAGATGGTGGCGGGGTATAAATAAAGTATTATTATTATTATTATTATTATTATTATTATTATTATTATTATTATTATGCTCTTTCTTAACTCCTGATCCTTCAAACTTGTGTAATTGGTGGTAAATTTGGCCAATTACAGAAGCAGAGAACACTACTCCAAATGAAATATTCTTCTGCAACTCAGGTGTTGCAGCGGATTAAATCGCTGAGCTGCTGAACTTGCGGACCGGTTCAAATGCAGTTCGAAAACATGCAAATGTGAGTAGATCAATAGGTACCGCTCTGGCAGGAAGGTAACGGCGTTCCATGCAGTCATGTCAGTGGCCACATGACCTTGGAGGTGTCTACGGACAACGCCGGCTCTTCGGCTTAGAAATGGAGATGAGCACCAACCCCCAGAGTCGGACACAACTAGATTTAACTAGCTGTGCCCGGCCACGCATTGCTGTGGCGAAGTCTGGAGGTATGGGAAATAAAGAATTGAGGAATTGGTGGTAGTTAAGGTAAAGGGTCCCCTGGCCTGAGTGGGTTGCTAGGGGACCAAGTGAACAGAGCTTAGCCTTCTAACTGGCAGCAATTGGATAAAAACAATTATTCCTCTCCCTCTAATTAGGACTTTATTTTTCTTTTCTTTTTGTTGTATTAACCTAGAGGCATGGATGAGGGGTTGTGCTGTCAATTTTCGAGGTTGTGGGGTGTTTACTTTTGTCGTTTTGTCCGCTGCCGTGATGCCATCACTCTTTTATATATATAGATGTAATGGAAAACCTTTACAGAGGCTAGGAAACAACCCAAACCCATTGGTGAACCCTGAAACGGCACTCACTGCGGTCAAGTAGTCATTGTCTGATGGAAAATTCAAAGCAGGGCTGCACCGCTGAGTAGTAACTGGCTCTCGCCAGTGGTTCCCAGGTAATGACTGGAGGTTCTTCTTTTGCACTGGAACGTGGTGGGTGATGGGGACCGACACCGGCATGGCAGGGTAGCCGTTCTGCTGCTCCAAGGTGGTCTGTCCGTGGTGTCGCATGAACTTTTGAAGGAAGAACAAACCTGGATTTAGTCAATTAATCTTATGAGGACTACGGCTGTCTCATTATGCAATGTATAAAATACCTCTTCTGCAAACTTGGAGTCCGACGCTCCGTGCAAAGTGGGGGAATTGGGTGTGTAAGGGTCGGCGTACATGGGGGAGCAAGACAGAGGCGTGTTCTCCACATTTTGGGGCGTTGTGCCATTCTGACTCCTTGGCGCATTGTTCCATTGTTTCAGCTGCAGAGGGAAAACTGTGATGAATATGCTGCTTTTGAAGAATTAGAAATTAGAATATTTCCTTGATCACAGGCCCATTGTGACAGTAACAACTTTCTATTACATTGTGTACAGTCTGGTCACTTTTCTGATCGCTACAAAGAAATCTCCAATTGAGAAGAATACTTATCGTATATACTCGAGTATAAGCCGACCCAAATATAAGCCGAAGCACTCGATTTTACCACAAAAAAACTGGGAAAATATTGACTCCAGTATAAGCCGAGGGTGGTAAATTTCAGAAATAAAAATACAGTAGAGTCTCACTTATCCAACATAAACGGGCCGGCAGAACGTTGGATAAGCAAATATATTGGATAATAAGGAGAGATGAAGTAAAAGTCTATTAAACATCAAAATAGGTTATGATTTAACAAATTAAGCACCAAAACATCACGTTATACAACAAATTTGACAGAAAAAGTAGTTCATTACACATTAATGCTATGTAGTAATTACTGTATTTATGAATTTAGCACCAAAATATCACAATGCATTGAAAACATTGACTACAAAAATGCATTGGATAATCCAGAACGTTGGATAAGTGAGACTCTACTGTAGATACCAATAAAATTACATGAATTGAGGCATCAGTAGGTTAAATGTTTTTTGAATATTTACATCAAGCTCAAATTTAAGATAAGACTGTCCAACTCTGATCAAATCATTATTCTCATCTTCTTCAATGTAAATGTGCTTATGTATCCTTTTAATAATAATAGAGTAAAATAATACATGTAATAATAATAATAATAATAAAGACAGGAAAATAATACAAGTACAGTAGAGTCTCACTTATCCAAGCTTAACGGTCCGGCAGAACGTTGGATAAGCAAATATGTTGGATAATAAGGAGAGATTAAGTAAAAGCCTATTAAACATCAAAATAGGTTTTGATTTAACAAATTAAGCACCAAAACATCATGTTATACAACAAATAGTTCATTACACATTAATGCTATGTAGTAATTACTGTATTTATGAATTTAGCACAAAATATCACAATGCATTGAAAACATTGACTACAAAGATGCATTGGATAATCCAGAACGTTGGATAAGTGAGTGTTGAATAAGTGAGACTCTACTGTAGATACCAATAAAATTACATGAATTGAGGCATCAGTAGGTTAAATGTTTTTTGAATATTTACATCAAGCTCAAATTTAAGATAAGACTGTCCAACTCTGATCAAATCATTATCCTCATCTTCTTCAATGTAAATGTGCTTATGTATCCTTTTAATAATATTATTATTATTACATGTATTATTTTACTCTATTATGTATCCTTTTAATAATAATAGATTAAAATAATAAATGTAATAATAATAATAATAATAATAATAATAATAAAGACAGGAAAATAAGAGAAGTAATAATAAATTGAGTAAAATAATAAATGCAATAATAAGATCAGAGTGAAATAATAAATGTATTATTAATAATAATAAAAATAGAGTAAAATCAATGTAATAGTAGCAACAATAATAGAGGAAAATAATAAATGTAATCATACCAATAATAATACAGAAAAATAATAAATGTACCATATATTCTCGAGTATAAGCTGACCCAAATATAAGCCAACTAGGACCCTCACCTGAGTATAAGCCAAGGGGGGCTTTTTCAGTCTTAAAAAAAGGGCTGAAAAACTAGGCTTATACTCGAGTATATACAATAATCAGAATTTGAATGCACCAAGTACATGTCATTGTGCTTTCTATCCACGATGGGATTTTTAAACGAATTTAAAACAATTGGAGAAAAGATTTCCTTCTTGTGATGCACACATACTCCTTGCTATAATAATAATAATAATAATAATAATAATAATAATAATAATAATAATAATAACACAATCCAATATAACAGCCGTAGAGTGTCTGCTGTGGACTCATCTTGTGTTCGCTGAGCTCACTTCTACTGTAGTATAAGCTCTATCTTATAGTCTCTTACATGGTTCAGATCCAAATGTAGCTGCGGACCGGCAGGGTGCTGTTGTTGTTGGACCAGGGCTGTGTAAGGCTCGTTGTACACCGGAGACAAGACTTCCCCACTGGTGTGTTCGGGGATGAGGTGAAAATTACTCCTTTCAGAGTCTTGACTGTTGAGTTGCGGTTGCTGTAGGCCACACTTCCCTTTGGACCTCCGGGAGCTCCCTTTCCTTTTCAGTTCAGGTTTTGGAATCCCTGTACTTGTTGAGACTGGATTTCCTAGACACTGGTATAAGAACAAAAACCCTGTGAGAACCAATCTACAACTTCCCAAGCTTTTCACTATTTGATTTATGAATGTATATACTGTATTCTATGTCTATGTTGATTTGCCAGTTTGACTGTACCTCTTTGATGTGGGAGGAGTTATAGAGATGTGATTGTACTGAGCATGCTCAGACTCAGGACTCCATTTTGCATTCAGTATGTTTTTGGTTTTCAATGAAAGCAGGTGTATGTCTCCAGGCCTCGTTGGAGGTGGATGCATGTTGCTGTTTAGAGACTTTAATGGATGCATGTATACTTATGGACCTAAGTGAGTACAATTAAGACTTTGGATTATAATAATAATAATAATTTTATTTTTATACCCCGCCCCATCTCCCCGAAGGGACTTGGGGCGGCTTACATGGGGCCAAGCCCAGTCAACAAGCAATAAAACAGATCAAAACAACAATAAAAACAAGTCATAAAAAATCACATACAAGGACAAAAGATAAAATTTTGAATTATGAACTATTGATTAAAAATGATCTCCTGTGTACTCAACACAGAGAGAAACTCCATCCTATCTATAACTGAGCTTAAATAAGATATCTCTATGTGAATTAATACAATATGTTTATGAGTAAACAAGATATGTTATTTTTCAAAGAAGACTTTGTTTTTAATCTCTGAGTGCATATTTTAAACTAAGAGGTTTCAAGAGAAAATATATCTTTTGGGCAATTACAACTGTAAAGAAATAACCATCCTTTGCTAGTCAAATATATTTTTGTAGTGTCATGTCTTTGTCCTTGGCAATTTAAAGACATGGCTCTTCAGTTTAACAGCTGAGTTACCTGTGTGCCATTACATGAATACAGTAGAGTCTCACTTATCCAACACTCGCTTATCCAGCGTTCTGGATTATCCAGGGCATTTTTGTAGTCAATGTTTTCAATAAATCGTGATATTTTGGTGCTAAATTCGTAACACAGTAATAGCATTACAGTAGAGTCTCACTTATCCAGGCCTCGCTTATACAAGCCTCTGGATAATCCAAGCCATTTTTGTAGTCAATATTTTCACTATATCATGATATTTTGGTGCAAAATTTGCAAATAGAGTAATTACAACACAATATTACTGTGTATTCAACTGCTTTTTCTGTCAAATTTGTTGTAAAACATGATGTTTCGGTGCTTAATTTGTAAAATCACAACCTAATTTGATGTTTAATATGCTTTTCCTTAATCCCTCCTTATTATCCAAGATATTCGCTTATCCAAGCTTCTGCCGGCCCGTTTAGCTTGGATAAGTGAGACTCTACTGTAGTTCGTATTGAACTACTTTTTCTGTCAAATTTGTTGTATAATATGTTTTGGTGCTTAATTTGTAAAATCATAACCTTATTTGATGTTTAATGGGCCCGGGCTGTGGCGCAGGCTGTTGAGTAACCAGCTGCAGCCAGTGCAACAAAGCACTCTGACCAAGAGATCATGAGTTCGAGGCCAGCTAGGAGCCCCGTGTTTGTCTTTGTCTTTGTTCTATGTTAAGGCATTGAATGTTTGCCTTATATGTGTAATGTGATCCGCCCTGAGTCCCCTTCGGGGTGAGAAGGGCGGAATATAAATACTGCAAATAAAATAAATAAATAAATTTTCCTTAATCCCTCTTTATTATCCAATATATTTGCTTATCCAACATTCTGCCGGCCCGTTTATGTTGGATAAGTGAGACTCTACTGTACTTGAGACTATCATTTGTTCAAAGAGTTGACTGAGCATGTTCAGACACAGGACTCCGTTTTGTATTCAATATATGTTTGGTCTTAAATGAAAGCAGGTTATGTGTCCAAACCTCACTGGAGGTGGATGGATGCATGTTGCAGTTTAGAGACTTTAATGGATGCATGTATTCCAAGGTCATGCTTTTCTTGACCAGTGGTTTTCAAAAGCTGGTCTGAATGGAGATTCAAATTTGCCAAAAGGATTTGTATTATTTTCCAATAGGTTATGGAAGAAATACACAATGAGAAATGCAACGGTCATGCAAGGTGTAGACTAAAGAGGATTCTCTCTTCTTGCACTTTGCAGAATTCCTACTTACATGGACTGGATGAGGACCTTCTGCTAACCGGTTCTCTGGCATCACTCCGAACGACTGCTTCTCAGAACGGGAGCCTGTGCTGTTCTGGGAGTGGTGAGTGGAGGTTGCGCCCTTCCCGCCGGACGCCCAGGAATTGGTCCGACCATCAGAGGTGAGTGAGCCTCGACCACTTCCTGAGAACTGCATTGGCAAACAAGGAGGGAAGAAAACGTGGACATGGTTATATATTACTAGCTGTGCCCGGCCACGCGTTGCTGTGGCGAAGTATGGTGGTATGGGAAATAAAGTATTCAGGAATTGGTGGTAGTTAAGGTAAAGGGTAAAGGTTTTCCCCAGACATTAAGTCCAGTTGTGTCTGACTGCACACTGAAGTGGATTATATGGCAGTGTGGAGTCAAGATAATCCAGTTCAAAGCAAGATAATATAAGATTATAAATGGGTTATATAGCTGTGTGGAAGGGCCTTGAGTCTACACTGCCATATAATCCAGTTCAAATCTGATAATCTGTATTTTATAGGCAGTGTGGAAAAGGCCTAAGTGAGGCCTAACTCTGCCTGTCCCCTGGGCTGAGTGGGTTGCTAGGAGACCAAGTGGGTGGAGCTTAGCCTTCTAACTGGCAGCAATCGGATAAAAACAATTATTCCTCTCCCTCTAATTAGGATTTTATTTTTATTTTATTTTTGTTGTATGAACGTAGAGGCATGGATGAGGGGTTGTGCTGCCAAGTTTAGTGTTTCTGGGATGTGTAGTTTTGTTCTTTTGTCCTAGGCCGAAACGCCATTACCCTTTTATATATATAGATGGCAAAGGTAGAGCTATGTTGGGCAGTATTTTGGGAGAAAATGCTGACTTGGAGATAATGAAAAGCTAAGTGTAAATCCTGACCAAAGCAGAGATCACTAATATTATTTCAGAATGAACTTTCTTAAAATTATCGGTAGGCTGGTTGAGATAACAAACAATGAAATAATGAGAGATACAACAAAAATGAGATGTAAGGAACACCATAGTTGGCTCCGACGTGTTGTCAGAGTCCTCCATCATTTTTCGACACACATTGGTGTGGCAACAAAACAGATTGAGGTTGGACTGGATGGCTCTTGTATTTATTTATTATTTATTTACAGCATTTATATTCCGCCCTTCTCACCCCGAAGGGGACTCAGGGCGGATCACATTACACATATAAGGCAAACATTCAATGCCTTTTAACATAGAACAAAGACAAACAAACATAGGCTCCGAGCGGGCCTCGAACTCATGACCTCCTGGTCAGAGTGATTCATTGCAGTGATTGATTGCAGCTGCTCTCCAGCCTGCGCCACAGCCCGAGCTCTTCTTGTAGTCTCTTCCAACTCTGAGATGCTATGATTCTCAGACCAGGGTCTCTGTGGCTCCCATTGAAGGATACACTGGATTGCAGTAAGTTTTCCGGGATCTATGGTCATGTTCCAGAAGCATTCTCTCCTGACGTTTCGCCCACATCTATGTCAGGCATCCTCAGAGGATGTGAAGCATATTGGAAACTAGGCAAGTGGGGTTTATATATCTGTGTGATAATGTCCAGGGTGGGAGAAAGAACTCTTGTCTGCTTGAGGCAAGTGCGAATGTCTCCATTGGCCACCTTGATTAGCATTAAATGGCCTTTCTGCTTCAAAGCCTGGCTACTTGCCTAAGGGGATCCTTTGTTGGGAGGTGTTATGTGGCCCTGATTGTTTCCACTGTGACTAGCACTGAATAGCCTTGCAGCTTCAAAGCCTGTGTGTGTATTTTATGCATTGTTTTAGGCATCTTGTGCCATATGTAAGTCCTTTCGAGGAGATGGAGGCGGAGTACAAAAATAACGTTGTTTTTGTTGTTATTATTATTATTATTTTATTATGACACAGCAAACAAGATAGATATGTTGGATTTCGTATCACAAAATCACAAGTTGAACACTTCCCAAGTGTCTAGGACTGTGTGATGTATTTTCGGTTGATGCGTGCAGATCCCAGCAGGGTGGCCTTTTGCAGTTGGCAGATCGTGATTTTGTCTATTGTTTCCAAATGCCGGCTGAGATCTTTTGGCACGGCACCCAATGTGCTGATCACTACCGGGTGTTTTTGTTGTTGTTGTTGTTGTTGTTGTTATTATTATTATTATTATTATTATTATTATTATTATTATTATTATTGTTATACCTGGCTTTTACCTGCCTGGGGGAATCCTTTCTTGGGAGGTGTTATGTGGCCCTGATTATTTCCTATCTGGAATTCCCCTGTTTTCTGAGTGTTGTTCTTTATTTACATTCCTGATTTTAGAGTTTTTTATAATACCAATAGCCAAATTTTGTTCCTTTTCATGGTTTGCTCCTTTCTGTTCAAATTGTCCACATGCTTGAGGATTTCAATTATTTATTTATTTATTTATTTATTTATTTACAGCATTTATATTCCGCCCTTCTCACTCCGAAGGGGACTCAGGGCGGATCACATTACACATATAGGCAAACATTCAATGCTTTTTAACATAGAACAAAGACAAGACAAACATAGGCTCCGAGCGGGCCTCGAATTCATGACCTCCTGGTCAGAGTGATTCATTGCAGCTGGTTGCAGCTGGCTTGCTCTCCAGGCTGCGCCACAGCCCCGGGCCTCTCTGTGTCATCTGACATGGTGGTTGTTAGAGTAGTCTAGCATTTCTTGTGTAATCAACTAATATGTTGTGTCCAGGTTGGTGGGCAGGTGAGCTGGGGCTAACAGTGGGAGCTCATCCCTGACCCGGTGCTCAAATTGTCGACCTTTCAATCGGCCGGATTTTTCTACAGCCCAGTGGGGGGAGCAAAGCACTGATGTGAAAATGATCCAGACTCGATGAGTCAGGACCGTACTGTGTGAGTACTGATTGAAAAAATGGAACTTACCTGAGTCAGATGTGGTGGTTTTGGTCCCGAGAAGCTCTCTGATCCAGAGAGGGAGGAGTCCGCATTGCGGAACTGAGCTGTTTTGAGGCAATAGAGCCACTCCTGGTAGTCTTCATATGAGGGACAAATCACCCGGATGGAGTTGATCAACCGACCTGCATAGAATAAAAAACAAGTCTAGTAGATGGTAGCTGAATTGGGATCTCTGCTCACAACAACCTCGCCTATAAATCCCAATGTATCTGTCTTGTGAATGGGAAACTCATAAGAGCACCAGCTATCAACAATCCTTCCAGATTCAGGATTGTAACTTTCTTAATGGAATAAATCCCCTTATAGCGCAGCCTTCAGTTTTGCTAAGCATTAAGTCTGACGCATCATGATATGACCAAAGTACAATAGCCTCACTTTAGGCAATAATAATAATAATAATAATAATAATAATAATAATAATAATAGCCGATACATCACACAGTCCTAGACACTTGGGAAGTGTCCGACGTGTGATCTAATTCAACAGCCAGCAGAGTGTCTGCTGTGGACTCATCTTGTTGTGTTTCTAATAGTAATAATAATAATAATAATAATAATAATAATAATAATAATAATAATAATAATACATCACACAGTCGTAGACACTTGGGAAGTGTCCGACATGTGATCTAATTCAACAGCCAGCAGAGTGTCTGATGTGGACTCATCTTGTTGTGTTTCTAATAATAATAATAATAATAATAATAATAATAATAATAATAATAATAATACATCACACAATCCTAGACACTTGGGAAGTGTCCGACGTGTGATCCAATACAACAGCCAGCAGAGTGTCTGCTGTGGACTCATCTTGTTGTGTTTCTAATAATAATAATAATAATAATAATAATAATAATAATAATAATAATAATAATAATACCCATAATAATAATATACTTTATTTATATTCTGCTCTGTCTCCCCGAGGGGACTCAGGGCGGATTACAGAACAAACATACAGCAAACATTCAATGCCGTTATACAATTAACAAGAACAGATAATACACAGACAGAGGTAAAGGCTTTTTCATCTTTTCCATTTCCGGCATTCTGGAGCTATTGCTCCATCTTCCATGCCAAGGAGCTTTGTCATCCCTAGACGTCCTCCCGATCGATGTCCTTAAGGGCGCCTTTATTACCTCCCCACTAAATGCGGTACATATTTATCTACTTGCATTTCTGCTTTCAATCTGCTAGGTGGGCAGGGAGCTGGGGCTAACGGCGGGTGCTCACCCCAACCCGGAATCGAACTACCGACCTTTTGATCAGCAGGATTTTTCTGAAGCTTGCTGTTCTAAACCCAGCCCCTTTGGTTTCTTTGACCTCCCTGTATCTCTACATTTTATTTACTTATTTATTTATTAGCAACATTTATATCCTGCCCTTCTCACCCTGAAGGGGACTCAGGACGGCTTAAAAGTTATATATACATACAATATATTATATTATTAGTACAGCACAATATAAGCACTATATATTATTAGATTGTACTATACGACTATATTGCAATATTAATAGTAATATTACATATAATGTAAATATACAATTATAATAGTGTATGATTATTATTATTGTTATTATTGACACAACGACAAGATAGATATGCTGGATTTCGTATCACAAAATCGCAAGTCGAACACTTCCCAAGCGTTTAGGGCTGTGTGATGTATTTTCGGATGATGTGCGCAGATCCCATTATTATTATTATTATTATTATTATTATTATTATTATTATTATTATTATTATTATTATTATTATTATTACATTAACTCTGCCTTGTTAAGATGTGCCTGTCTCCCTAAAATACTCCCTAAAATACCACCAATATTAAAACCACAATCAACTGGCAAATTCTAGGAACTTAGTCCAAAAATGCAATATTTTTTCAAAGTGTACTCCAGAGAAATAAACATTTCAGTCCATTGGATTGTCACACTCACATAAATCTGTGGCATACCTTCTATTAGAAAAGATGTTTTCTGGTTTTCTTCAAACTGAACTTGGATTGCATTCAAGGGTAATTCTCCCTGTTTATATGGAATATCAGAATGAGAACACAAAATACATAACACATTGCCACCCATGCTTGTTTAAACACAAATAAACACTTTAAATAAAGATAGCCTTGAAAACAAACTTGCCTATGGTGAGTTAATAATAATAATAATAATAATAATAATAATAATAATAATAATAATAATATTTTTCTATCCCACTTCCATCTCTCCGCAAGGACTCGAGGCGGCCAAGCCCAAATACAAATAAAACAAAGTAAAACAGATAGAAATAGCATCTGCAACTAGTAAAATACATTAAAATCAAAAACCAATTTAAAACATAGAATAATAATATAAAAAGACCACCATTTAGGAGAACCGTCTTAACACAATTCTGCAAAGAAAATGTGATAAATATTGGTCATTTGTCTTGGGACACAAACGATCCAAGACTTTCTGTGTTGTCGAAGGTTTCGGGGGGGATCCTTTGTTGGGAGGTGTTAGCTGGCCCTGATTATTTAATGTCTGGAATTCTTGTCTGTTGGGACACGTGTGAATGCTGCAGTTGGCCACCTTGATTAGCATTGAATAACCTTGCAGCTTCAAATCCTGGCTTCTTCCTGCCTGGGGGGATCCTTTGTTGGGAGGTGTTAGCTGGCCCTGATTGTTTAATGTCTAGAATTCTTGTCTGTCGGGACAAGTGTGAATGCTGCAGTTGGCCACCTTGATTAGCATTGAATAGCCTTGCAGTTTCTTCCTGCCTGGGGGATCCTTTGTTGGGAGGTGTTAGCTGGCCCTGATTGTTTAATGTCTAGAATTCTTGTCTGTCGGGACAAGTGTGAATGCTGCAGTTGGCCACCTTGATTAGCATTGAATAGCCTTGCAGTTTCTTCCTGCCTGGGGGATCCTTTGTTGGGAGGTGTTAGCTGGCCCTGATTGTTTAATGTCTAGAATTCTTGTCTGTCGGGACAAGTGTGAATGCTGCAGTTGGCCACCTTGATTAGCATTGAATAGCCTTGCAGTTTCTTCCTGCCTGGGGGATCTTTTGTTGGGAAGTGTTAGCTGACCCTGATTGTTTAATGTCTAGAATTCTAGTCTGATGGGACAAGTGTGAATGCTGCAGTTGGCCACCTTGATTAGCATTGAATAACCTTGCAGCTTCAAATCCTGGCTTCTTCCTGCCTGGGGGGACCCTTTGTTGGGAGGTGTTAGCTGGCCCTGATTGTTTAATGTCTAGAATTCTTGCCTGTTGGGACACGTGTGAATGCTGCAGTTGACCACCTTGATTAGCATTGAATAGCCTTGCAGCTTCAAAGCCTGGCTTCTTCCTGCCTGGGGGATCCTTTGTTGGGAGGTGTTAGCTGGCCCTGATTGTTTAATGTCTAGAATTCTTGTCTGTTGGGACACGTGTGAATGCTGCAGTTGGCCACCTTGATTAGCATTGGATAGCCTTGCAGCTTCTTCCTGCCTGGGGGATCCTTTGTTGGGAGGTGTTAGCTGGCCCTGATTGTTTAATGTCTGCAACCATGATTTGTGTAATCCGTGTATCTGATTTGCAATGCGCTCTCCTCCCAGCTGCTCTTCCCTGGCACCATAAACCATTCCTCACCAAGGCGTGTTGCATCAATTATAACCTCCAAAGCGTCATTAAAAGTTTGACTGGAACACCCATGGGTCTGCTGCAGTTGCGGCCGCAATGACCCACTTTCAATCCGTGACAGACAAATGAACCTGACATTTATCATTGTCAGCCAGGAATGAGGAACTCTGCACACAGACGCTGGTCCCAAGCCCAGACGTGCCTATGGAAAAAGCCAAGTTCCTGCAGCTGGTATCACAGGACAATGAATCACCCGCTGGCTCTCAAAGGCATGTGGTTGCATAAAACTCCAAGACAAACCCTTCCAAGACAGAGGACCAGCATGGCCAGATTCTTTCAGAGAATCTGTTCATGGGACCAGGAAGTTTCCCATCAGGGTGGTCATAGCAATAACAACAACAACAACTTTATTTTTATATCCTGCTCCCATCTCCCCGAGGGGACTCAAGGCGGCTTACATAGGGATCAAGTCCAACAATATACAATAAAATGCAAACAATATTAAATGCATACTACATCTGTTATAGAACTCCAATATGCTGATGATAACGTAGTTTGTGCGAATACAGAAGAAGACCTACAAGCCACTCTTTGCAGAAGCATACGAGAAGCTCGGCCTCTCATTGAACATCGAGAAAACCAGTGCTCTTCCAACAGTCCTCTGCAATGCCAGGAATACAGCTTAATGGTGTAACATTAGAAAATGTTGACCATTTCCGCTCCTTTGGCAGCCACCTCTCCACAAAAGTCAACATTGATGCTGAAACACAACATCGCCTGAGCTCTGCAAGTGCAGCATTTTTTTCCAAATGAAGCAGAGAGTGTTCGAGGATGGGGACATCCGTAGAGATACCAAGGTGCTTGTTTATAAAGATATTATCCTCCCAACCCTGTTATATGCCTGTGAGAATTGTCAACATTGTCAAGTCAACATCGACACTGAAATACAACACCGCCTGAGCTCTGCAAGTGCAGCATTTTTTCCGAATGAAGCAGAGAGTGTTTGGGGACCGGGACATCCGTAGGGATACCAAGGTGCTTGTTTATAGAGCTATTATCCTCCCAACCGTTATACGCCTGTGAGATGTGGAATGTCTATAGATGTCACACCTTGTCAACATTGTCAAGTCAACATCGACACTGAAATGCAACACTGCCTGAGCTCTGCAAGTGCAGCATTTTTCCCGAATGAAGCAGAGAGTGTTTGAGGATCAGGACATCCGTAGGGAGACCAAGGGGCTTGTTTATAAAGCTATTCTCCTCCCAACCCTGTTGTACGCCTGTGAGATGTGGAATGTCTATAGACGTCACACATTGTCAACATTGTCAAGTCAACATCGACACTGAAATACAACACCACCTGAGCTCTGCAAATGCATTATTTTTTCCGAATGAAGCAGAGAGTGTTTGAGGATTGGGACATCCGTAGAAATACCAAGGTGCTTGTTTATAAAGATATTATCCTCCCAACTCTGTTATACGCATGTGAGATGTGGAATGTCTATAGACGTCACACATTGTCAACATTGTCAAGTCAGCATTGACACTGAAATACAACACCGCCTGAGCTCTGCAGGTGTAGCATTTTTTTCCGAATGAAGCAGAGAGTGCTTGGGGATTGGGACATCCATAGAGATTGTCAACATTGTCAAGTCAGCATCGACACTGAAATACAACACCGCCTGAGCTCTGCAAGTGCAGCATTTTTCCAAATGAAGCAGAGAGTGTTTGAGGATTGGGACATCCGTTGAGATACCAAGGTGCTTGTTTATAAAGATATTATCCTCCCAACCCTCCCTGTGAGATGTGGAATGTCTATAGTCGTCACACATTGTCAACATTGTCAAGTCAACATTGACACTGAAATACAACACTGTGCAAGTGCAGCATTTTTTCTGAATGAAGCAGAGAGTGTTTGAGGATCGGGACATCCGTAGAGAGACCAAGGTGGTTGTTTATAGAGCTATTATCCTCCCAACCGTTATACGCCTGTGAGATGTGGAATGTCCATAGACATCACACATTGTCAACATTGTCAAGTCAGCATCGACACTGAAATACAACACCGCCTGAGCTCTGCAAGTACAGCATTTTTTCCGAATGAAGCAGAGAGTGTTTGAGGATTGGGACATCCATAGAGATACCAAGGTGCTTGTTTATAAAGCTATTCCCCTCCCAACCCTGTTATACGCTTGTGAGATGTGGAATGTCTATAGACGTCACACATTGTCAACATTATCAAGTCAACATCGACACTGAAATACAACACCGCCTGAACTCTGCAAGTGCAGCATTTTTCCCGAATGAAGCAGAGTGTTTGGGAATTGGGACATCCATAGCGAGACCAAGGGGCTTGTTTATAAAGCTATTATCCTCCCAACCCTGTTATACGCCTGTGAGATGTGGAATGTCTATAGACGTCACACATTGTCAACATTGTCAAGTCAATATTGACAATGAAATACAACACCGCCTGAGCTCTGCGAGTGCAGCATTTCTCCGAATGAAGCAGAGAGTGTTTGAGGATGGGGACATCCGTAGGGAGATGAAGGGCCTTGCTTATAAAGCTATTATCCTCCCAACTCTGTTATATGCATGTGAGATGTGGAATGTCTATAGACGTCACACATTGTCAACATTATCAAGTCAGCGTTGACACTGAAATACAACACCACCTGAGCTCTGCGAGTGCAGCATTTTTCCGAATGAAGCAGAGAGTGTTTGGGGATCGGGACATCCGTAGGGAGACCAAGGGGCTTGTTTATAAAGCTATTCCCTTCCCAACCCTGCTCTACGCCTGGAAACATGGACTGTCTACAGACATCACACTCAACTCCTGGAAAGATTCCATCAGCATTGCCTCCAAAAAATCCTACAAATCTCTTGGGAAGATAGGCAGACAAATGTCAGCGTGCAGGAAGAAGCAAAGACCGATAGCATTGAAGCGATGCTCCTACGCCATCAACTCCACTGGACTGAAGGCCATGTTGTCCAAATGCCCAAAGCAGTTAACAACTGTGGCTTAGACACTGAGAACTGGGAAGCCCTGGCCCTTGAGCACTCTAACTGGAGGTCAGCTGTGACCAGCAGTGCTGTGGAATTCGAAGAGGCACGAATGGAGGATGAGTATTCCTTGGCAAGAAGAACTCTTAGAGTTCATGACTCAGTGGGTGAATTCAGGCCCGGGAAGCCACCCAATCTAGCCAGCTGTCACTGACAGTTGGCCCTTTGCACATTATCTCACAAAACCACAGACATTGCTCTGGGACAAGTGTACAACTATCTCATGAGAGAATCCACACACTGGCTGTTTGCAAAAGAATCTCAAAATTGCCCTGGCTTGACAATGCAAGAACCGTTCAGAGCTTTGTTTCGCTGTACATTTTGTACCGAGATTTGGACACCAAAGCAGAACGTATACGGGCTCCGGTGAAGCATGAAAAGCCGGCTCATATAAATCACCGGGCACGTCTCTTTAAAAATGGCTGAAAGCAGCAATAAAGAACGACCCTGCTTGCACCTTGGCAGGTTCCCAGGACATTTAAAAAGTGCACGTCCTGAATTTATTGAGTTTATATAAGCATCCTAATAATGCTGAAGGTTTCCAACAGACCTCACAACCTATAGAGGTTTGTTTGTTTTTAAATACTTGGTCAGCTAACACCTCCCAACAAAGGATTCCCCCAGGCTTTGAAGCTGCAAGGCCATTCAATGCTAATCAAGGTGTCCAAGTGCAACATTCACACTTGGCTCCAACAGACAAGAGTTATTTTCCCCCCACGGATATATAAACCCCACTTGCCTAGTTCGCAACAGACCTCACAACCTTTGAGGATGCCCATCATAGATGTGGAAACAACCAGGGCCAGCTAACACCTCCCAACAAAGATTACCCTTCAGGCAGACAGCACACTGAACCTCACTGGTGATGCACCCAGAGCAAACTTGCCCAACATAACAAACTTTAAGTACTGCTGGGGTTAACCTGGCATGGTGTGAGTTGTAGTTCACCTACAACCTTATGCATTTTGTACAATTAACAAATTGACTTTTTCAAATAACCCGGGCAACGCTAGTAAAATAAAATACAACTCAATATACACCAAAAAGCAAGCAATGGCTAGGAAAGGAGAAGAGAGTTAAGAAGTGACTTGATGGACCTTGCAGAAGAGAGATTATTATTATTATCATTATTATTATTATTTTATTATTTTATTGTATGACACAGCAAACAAGATAGATATGCTGGATTTCGTTTCACAAAATCACAAGTTGAACACTTCCCAAGTGTCTAGAACTGTGATTATCCATGCAATGTTTTGTTGTGCCAGATGTCAGTTCTAGTTTGTAGTGCGGTTTTCTTGTACTGATTCTTTGACTGCTGTGCTTTGAGGAGTTTCTGGTTTTTGACTTCAATCAAAATTATTATTATTATTTTATTGTATGACACAGCAAACAAGACAGACATGCTGGATTTTGTATCACAAAATCACAAGTCGAACACTTCCCAAGTGTATAGGACTGTGTGATGTATTTTTGGATGATGCGTGCAGATCCCAGTCGGGTGGCCTTTTGCAGTTGGCAGATCGTAATTTTGTCAATGTCTATTGTTTCCAAATGCTGGCTGAGATCTTTTGGCACGGCACCCAGTGTGCCCATCACCACCGGGACCACCTGCACTGGTTTCTGCCAGAGTCTTTGAGGTCCAATCTTGAGGTCCTGATAGCGGCTGAGTTTTTCCTGTTGTTTTTCGTCAATGCGACTGTCACCTGGGATGGCGACATTAATGATCCAAACCTTTCTCTTTTCCACAACTGTGATGTCTGGTGTGTTGTGTTCCAGAACTTTGTCAGTTTGGATTCGGAAGTCCCACAGTATCTTTGCGTGCTCATTCTCCAATACTTTTGCAGGTTTGTGATCCCACCAGTTCTTTGCTGCTGGGAGGTGGTACTTGAGGCATAAGTTCCAATGGATCATTTGGGCCACATAGTTGTGCCTCTGTTTGTAGTCTGTCTGTGTGATTTTCTTACAGCAGATGAGGATATGATCAATGGTTTTGTCGGTTTCCTTGCACAGTCTGCATTTTGGGTCATCAGCTGATTTTTCGATCTTGGCCTGAATTGCATTTGTTCTGATGTCTTGCTCCTGGGCTGCAAGGATCAGGCCTTCTGTCTCCTTCTTCAGGGTCCCATTCGTGAGCCATAGCCAGGTCTTCTCCTTATCAGCTTTTCCTTCAATTTTGTCAAGAAACTTTCCATGCAATGTTTTGTTGTGCCAGCTGTCAGCTCTAGTTTGTAGTGCGGTTTTCTTGTACTGATTTTTTGTCTGCTGTGCTTTGAGGAGCTATATTATTATTATTATTATTATTATTATTATTATTATTATTATTATTATTATAGAATTCTAAAGGATGGGAGTCACCACTGGGAAAGCCCTGCTTCCTATCCCCATCTCTCAGTTCACATTCAATGAGAGAGTTGCCTTCATAAAACAAGTTTCTTGTCACACTTGATCATAATTCTTCCCCAATGTGGTTAAATTGCATTGATTGGTTCCACATAGTGTTTAACAGGAGTGGATGTACCAACGCAGGTACAACCCGGACAGGTTTACTCACGCAGTGAGAATTCGCCTAACCTCAAAGCTTTGCCCCAGCTTCAAAGGCATGCGGGTGAGGCGCTACCGCCCTTCTAGTTCTGAAGCCTCTTAACCACAAATATATTCCCTGGTCTAAAGAGAAAGGGATGTTTTCCAGGTCAAGAGCCTTTCCAGTCTTCTGGGGACAATACGCACAGTTCTGAAGCAGGGTTCCATACTTTGCCCTTTAACAACACAACCGTTCGATGCTAAGGCTTCCCCGTCTGCGCAGGGTTCCATACTTCGCACTTTAACAACACAACTGTTCAATGCTAAGGCTTCCCCGTCTGCGCAGGGTTCCATACTTTGCCCTTTAACAACACAACCGTTCGATGCTAAGGCTTCCCCGTCTGCGCAGGATTCCATACTTCGCACTTTAACAACACAACTGTTCAATGCTAAGGCTTCCCCGTCTGCGCAGGGTTCCATACTTTGCCCTTTAACAACACAACCGTTCGATGCTAAGGCTTCCCCGTCTGCGCAGGGTTCCCTACTTTGCACTTTAACAACACAACCGTTCAATGCGAAGGCTTCCCCGTCTGCGCAGGGTTCCATACTTTGCACTTTAACAACACAACCATTCAATGCTAAGGCTTCCCGTCTGCGCAGGGTTCCCTACTTTGCACTTTAACAACACAACCGTTCAATGCTAAGGCTTCCCCATCTGCGCAGGGTTCCATACTTTGCACTTTAACAACACAACCGTTCAATGCTAAGGCTTCCCGTCTGCGCAGGGTTCCATACTTTGCACTTTAACAACACAACCGTTCAATGCTAAGGCTTCCCCATCTGCGCAGGGTTCCATACTTGGCACTTTAACAACACAACCGTTCAATGCTAAGGCTTCCCCGTCTGCGCAGGGTTCCATACTTTGCACTTTAACAACACAACCGTTTAATGCTAAGGCTTCCCCGTCTGCGCAGGGTTCCATACTTTGCACTTTAACAACACAACCGTTCAATGCTAAGGCTTCCCCATCTGCGCAGGGTTCCATACTTTGCACTTTAACAACACAACCGTTCAATGCTAAGGCTTCCCCGTCTGCGCAGGGTTCCATACTTTGCACTTTAACAACACAACCGTTCAATGCTAAGGCTTCCCCGTCTGCGCAGGGTTCCATACTTTGCACTTTAACAACACAACCGTTTAATGCTAAGGCTTCCCTCCAAATGGAACTGTAGAGAAGAGTCTACTGAACAAGCCAGGACCTCCCGCAGACCAGGACTGCCATATGTTGAGGAGTTACGAAGGTGGAGGCATTACTTTTCATTCAACCCTCGTACTTCAAGGGTTTTGAATGCTCAGAATGAGAGATGAAAAGGCTTCAAATCAGCTTGGATAGTGAATTTCTTTTTTGAATTGAAAAAGTGATCTAATTACCTTAAAATAGAGACCGTTACGTTCTTCAGATACGATGACCAAGGTGGATGGATAGAGGATGAGCAGCCGATCATGAGCCTCCTATTAGGAGAAAAAGAAGACCATCATTCCAATTTTTCTCACAAAACCAATGAGCTAGGATTATGGTTAATGATATTTCTCGTTGCTTTCTTCTATACCCAGCTAATGTATCTGGGCCTGCAAAGGACTCCGTTGTATGGCCTTCTCTTAGTCTTCTCGGGGAGATAGGGTGGAAAATAAATAAAGTCTTACTATCTGCGAAGGTGAACTGAATTACCTCAACTGGGCTCTACAGGCCAATGGAGACTCCACCACAGACATCAGAAGAGTTGCAAGGCCAAGAACTAGCCATAAGATTCAAAACAAAGATCCACCCAGACGAAAAGGGTTCTTGCCATACATCCAGAGAACCACTAGCCCCATAGGGAAGCTGATGAAGAAATACAAACTACAAAATATGAGGGTTATCCAGAAAGTAGATTACGTTTTGGAATGAAAAATGAACAAAGTATAGGAGAAAACATTTACCATATGCAGTTGAAAGCCACACCCAAATACCACTTCTCAACATAGTCGCCATTCAAATCTAGGCACTTATCATAGTGATGAAAGAGCTTGGCAACTCCTTCCCCACCAAACTCTACTGCTTGCACCCTCAAAAAGTATAGGAGAAAACATTTACCATATGCAGTTGAAAGCCACACCCAAATACCACTTCTCAACATAGTCGCCATCCAAATCTAGGCACTTATCATAGTGATGAAAGAGCTTGGCAACTCCTTCCCCACCAAACTCTACTGCTTGCACCCTCAAAAAGTATAGGAGAAAACATTTACCATATGCAGTTGAAAGCCACACCCAAATACCACTTCTCAACATAGTCGCCATTCAAATCTAGGCACTTATCATAGTGAGGAATGAGCTTGGCAACTCCTTCCCCACCAAACTCTGCCGCTTGCACCCTCAAAAGGTATAGGAGAAAACGTTTACCATATGCAGTTGAAAGCCACACCCAAATACCACTTCTCAACATAGTCGCCATTCAAATTTAGGCACTTATCATAGTGAGGAATGAGCTTGGCAACTCCTTCCCCACCAAACTCTGCCGCTTGCACCCTCAAAAAGTATAGGAGAAAACATTTACCATATGCAGTTGAAAGCCACACCCAAATACCACTTCTCAACACAGTTGCCATTCAAATCTAGGCACTTATCATAGTGAGGAATGAGCTTGGCAACTCCTTCCCCACCAAACTCTGCCGCTTGCACCCTCAAAAAGTATAGGAGAAAACATTTACCATATGCAGTTGAAAGCCACACCCAAATACCACTTCTCAACATAGTCGCCATTCAAATTTAGGCACTTATCATAGCGAGGAATGAGCTTGGCAACTCCTTCCCCACCAAACTCTGCCGCTTGTACCCTCAAAAGGTATAGGAGAAAACATTTACCATATGCAGTTGAAAGCCACACCCAAATACCACTTCTCAACATAGTCGGCATTCAAATTTAGGCACTTATCATAGTGAGAAATGAGCTTGGCAACTCCTTCCCCACCAAACTCTGCCGCTTGCACCCTCAAAAAGTATAGGAGAAAACATTTACCATATGCAGTTGAAAGCCACACCCAAATACCACTTCTCAACACAGTTGCCATTCAAATCTAGGCACTTATCATAGTGAGGAATGAGCTTGGCAACTCCTTCCCCACCAAACTCTGCCGCTTGCACCCTCAAAAAGTATAGGAGAAAACATTTACCATATGCAGTTGAAAGCCACACCCAAATACCACTTCTCAACATAGTCGCCATTCAAATTTAGGCACTTATCATAGTGAGGAATGAGCTTGGCAACTCCTTCCCCACCAAACTCTGCCGCTTGCACCCTCAAAAGGTATAGGAGAAAACGTTTACCATATGCAGTTGAAAGCCACACCCAAATACCACTTCTCAACATAGTCGCCATTCAAATTTAGGCACTTATCATAGTGAGGAATGAGCTTGGCAACTCCTTCCCCACCAAACTCTGCCGCTTGCACCCTCAAAAGGTATAGGAGAAAACATTTACCATATGCAGTTGAAAGCCACACCCAAATACCACTTCTCAACATAGTCGCCATTCAAATTTAGGCACTTATCATAGTGAGGAATGAGCTTGGCAACTCCTTCCCCACCAAACTCTGCCGCTTGCACCCTCAAAAAGTATAGGAGAAAACATTTACCATATGCAGTTGAAAGCCACACCCAAATACCACTTCTCAACGTAGTCGCCATTCAAATCTAGGCACTTATCATAGAATCATAGAATAGTAGAGTTGGAAGAGACCTCATGGGCCTCATAGTGAGGAATGAGCTTGGCAACTCCTTCCCCACCAAACTCTGCTGCTTGCATCCCCATCTCAGCATTTTGGCGACAATGCGCACCTGCGGGATGGGGAGACTGGCTGGTTGAGGATGCAAGCGGCAGAGTTTTGTGGGGGAGGAGTTTCCAAGCTCATTCCTCGCTATAAGTGTCTAGATTTGAATGAGAAGTGGTATTTGGCTGTGGCTTTCAACTGCATATGGTAAATGTTTTCTCCCATACTTTGTTCATTTTTAATTCCAAAACGTAATCGACTTTCTGGATAACCCTCATATCTACAGATCCACCTAGAAAATCCAACAAATGCTACATTCAGCAAAGGACAAGGAGTCTACCGTATACTATGCAGCTGTGGACAAGTCTACATAGGGACCACCAAACGCAGCAGCAATGCCCAGACACGAATCAAGGAACATAAAAGGCATCGCAGAGGTGGGAAATGCATCCAAAACGAGAGGCATATAATGTATTTCTGGAGGAAAGGGTCCAACCTGGAAAGGCAAGTGTTGTAGCTGCACTTTAGAGACGCACAGGATGTCGCCCAGGGACTCCCGCTGGGTCCCCCTCCATTCTTGCACAGGGGCGTTCTGCACGGACCACCGGAGCTGCTCCCGACCCACAGCGTTCTGCTTCAGGTCATTCTGAAAATAAAAAAACACACACAATTTAGCCCCGAATCACTGGTGAGAAGGACATCTAGCAGCAACTCACCAATCATTTTTGCACCCGAGAAGCTACATGGTAATGCAACCTGCAGCCTCAAACTGCCACTACCAGAGGATGTGGTTTTGTCTCCTATTGTGACATCCAGTTTACCCCCAAAGTAGACTCTCACCTGAGTCAGGAAGGGCAATTCGAGGCTCCCTCCGTTCAAATGGATCTGCTTCTCCAAGTGATAGAGCCAGCGCTTGACTTCCGTCCTGTTGGGGCAGTAGACTATCAGGGGACTGAGCAAATGACCTGGAAAGACAAAAAGGAGATTTTTCCAGTATCAAATACAATTACAATAACTGTGTAGCATGGAGGGGATCTGGGATCCTCCTGCATGCAATGAGATATTGAAGGACCTTCCCAACATTGTTATTTTTCTGTCCTTGATAATTGTATGGAAATAAGATGGAGAAGCCTTTACCTCTGTGTATTGTCTATCCTTGTTAATTGTATGGAAATAAGACGGAGAAGCCTTTACCTCTGTTTGTGTATTGTCTGTTAATTGTATGGAAATAAGATGAAGAAGCCTTTACCTCTGTGTATTGTCTGTCCTTGTTAATTGTATGGAAATAAGATGGAGAAGCCTTTACCTCTGTTTGTGTATTGTCTGTCCTTGTTAATTATATGGAAATAAGATGGCGAAGCCTTTACTTCTGTTTGTGTATTGTCTGTCCTTGTTAATTATATAATGGCATTGAATGCTTGCCGTATATGAGTTCTATAATCCATAGGGGAGATACAGCGGAATATAAACAAAGTGTATTATCATTATTATTGACACAAAGACATAATAAGAGAAGAAGAACATGCTCTGGTAAAATATGTAAAGAAAAGTGAAGAACCTGCTTTGATTGAGGTCAAAAATCAGAAACTTCTCAAAGCACAGCAGACAAAGAACCAGTCCAAGAAAACCGCACTACAAACTAGAGCTGACAGCTGACACAACAAAACATTGACAGAAGGCCTGATCCTTGCAGCCCAGGAGCAAGCCATCAGAACAAATGCAATTAAGGCCAAGATTGAAACATCAGCTGATGACCCAAAATGCAGACTGTGCAAGGAAGCTGATGATACCATTGATCATGTCCTCAGCTGCTGTAAGAAAATCGCACAGACAGACTACAAACAGAGGGACAACTATGTGACCGAAATGATTCATTGGAACTTATGCCTCAAGTACCACCGCCAGGAGTAAAGAACTGGTGGATCACAAAGTAAAGAACTGGTGGATGCAAAGATACTGTGGGACTTCCAAATCCAGACTGATAAAGTTCTGGAACACAACACACCAGACATCACACTTGTGGAAAAGAGAAAGGTTTGGATCATTGATGTTGCCATCCCAGGTGACAGTCGCATTGACGAAAAACAACAGGAAAAACTCAGCCGCTATCAGGACCTCAAGATTGAACTGCAAAGGAAGCTGATGAAACCATTGATCATATCCTCAGCTGCTGTAAGAAAATCGCACAGACTGACTACAAACAGAGGCACAACTATGTGGCCCAAATGATTCATTGGAACTTATACCTCAAGTACCAGCTCCCAGCTGCCTCTGCCGGCCACAGTCCCTCCCACTCTTCGGCCCAGCCGTTACGATAAACACTAAAGTGTTAATAAATGGCCCTGTTCCCGGCAATGGGATTGGGCCTATGCTAATCAATCAGTCATTCATTACCCCACCTCTTATTAAAACAAATATTCCGCACGCTTTGGAACGACCTCAACAGGGGCACTTGGAGCGGCCAGATAAGCCGGCACTCAGCAAGCCGTCATAACAAATCATTATCAGCCAAAGGAGTACTTTGGTCTTCTGGAGAGCTCTCCGGAGCCACCGGCTGAATGCAAACACTGATTAATTAGGCTCTGCAAGGTTGCCTTGAGCCAGGGAAAAATACGGTTTTCTTTGGCAGGGTGTGCCAAAGAAGACAGAGAGCAAGAAGGGCGATATATTCTCCCACTGAGACCTATAGACACCAAGGTTTTGCAGACTCGAATGCCGTGCTTCAGTCTCATGCCTTTCCCCCCATTGTGACATTCCAGTCTCTCCCTGCCCCAAAGAGGCACTCCGCATTCGGCGACCACCAAACATGCTCGGTCCTAACTGGACTATTTTGGGAGAGGCATTCCTTTCCTTCGGCATTTTCCCCTCAAATCATTTCATGCTGCTAGTTTCTGCAACATATACTGTTACCTCCCTGCTTATTATCTTCAGCAGACCTGTTCTGTGCCACAAACCAGCACTTGAATTAGTACATCGCAATAGTATCCTAGTAAAATTAATATATTTGGGTTTTTAAAAATGTGTTACATACACATACAAACCAGGGATGTAGCTAGGTAAAAGGTTTCCCCCTGACATTAAGTCCAGTCGTGTCCAACTCTGCGGGATGGTGCTGATTTCCATTTCTAAGCCGAAGAGCCGGCGTTGTCCGTAGACACCTCCAAGGTCATGTGGCCATTGGCATGACTGCATGGAGCTCTGTTACCTTCTCACCAGCGGTACCTATTGATCTACTCACACTCTGGGGGTTGTTGCTCATCTCCATTTCTAAGCCGAAGAGCCGGCGTTGTCCATAGACACCTCCAAGGTCATGTGGCCATTGGCATGACTGCATGGAGCTCTGTTACCTTCTCACCAGCGGTACCTATTGATCTACTCACACTCTGGGGGTTGTTGCTCATCTCCATTTCTAAGCTGAAGAGCTGGCGTTGTCCATAGACACCTCCAAGGTCATGTGGCCATTGGCATGACTGCATGGAGCTCTGTTACCTTCTCACCAGCGGTACCTATTGATCTACTCACACTCTGGGGGTTGTTGCTCATCTCCATTTCTAAGCCGAAGAGCCGGCGTTGTCCGTAGACACCTCCAAGGTCATGTGGCCATTGGCATGACTGCATGGAGCTCTGTTACCTTCCCACCAGCGGTACCTATTGATCTACTCACACTCTGGGGGTTGTTGCTCATCTCCATTTCTAAGCCGAAGAGCCGGCGTTGTCCGTAGACACCTCCAAGGTCATGTGGCCATTGGCATGACTGCATGAAGCTCTGTTACCTTCCCACCAGCGGTACCTATTGATCTACTCACACTCTGGGGGTTGTTGCTCATCTCCATTTCTAAGCTGAAGAGCTGGCGTTGTCCATAGACACCTCCAAGGTCATGTGGCCATTGGCATGACTGCATGGAGCTCTGTTACCTTCTCACCAGCGGTACCTATTGATCTACTCACACTCTGGGGGTTGTTGCTCATCTCCATTTCTAAGCCGAAGAGCCGGCGTTGTCCGTAGACACCTCCAAGGTCATGTGGCCATTGGCATGACTGCATGGAGCTCTGTTACCTTCTCACCAGCGGTACCTATTGATCTACTCACACTCTGGGGGTTGTTGCTCATCTCCATTTCTAAGCCGAAGAGCCGGCGTTGTCCGTAGACACCTCCAAGGTCATGTGGCCATTGGCATGACTGCATGAAGCTCTGTTACCTTCCCACCAGCAGTACCTATTGATCTACTCACACTCTGGGGGTTGTTGCTCATCTCCATTTCTAAGCTGAAGAGCTGGCGTTGTCCATAGACACCTCCAAGGTCATGTGGCCATTGGCATGACTGCATGAAGCTCTGTTACCTTCCCACCAGCGGTACCTATTGATCTACTCACACTCTGGGGGTTGTTGCTCATCTCCATTTCTAAGCTGAAGAGCTGGCGTTGTCCATAGACACCTCCAAGGTCATGTGGCCATTGGCATGACTGCATGAAGCTCTGTTACCTTCCCACCAGCGGTACCTATTGATCTACTCACACTCTGGGGGTTGTTGCTCATCTCCATTTCTAAGCCGAAGAGCCGGCGTTGTCCATAGACACCTCCAAGGTCATGTGGCCATTGGCATGACTGCATGGAGCTCTGTTACCTTCCCACCAGCGGTACCTATTGATCTACTCACACTCTGGGGGTTGTTGCTCATCTCCATTTCTAAGCTGAAGAGCTGGCGTTGTTCATAGACACCTCCAAGGTCATGTGGCCATTGGCATGACTGCATGAAGCTCTGTTACCTTCCCACCAGCGGTACCTATTGATCTACTCACACTCTGGGGGTTGTTGCTCATCTCCATTTCTAAGCTGAAGAGCTGGCGTTGTCCATAGACACCTCCAAGGTCATGTGGCCATTGGCATGACTGCATGGAGCTCTGTTACCTTCCCACCAGCGGTACCTATTGATCTACTCACATTCTGGGGGTTGTTGCTCATCTCCATTTCTATGCCGAAGGGCCGGCGTTGTCCGTAGACACCTCCAAGGTCATGACTGCATGGAGCGCCGTTACATTCCCACCGGAGCTGTACCTATTGATCTACTCACACTCTGGGGGTTGGTGCTAGTCAGAGACTCGATTTCAGTTTCTGTTTTCCCATACAGCTTCAGGTCATCCATGTACATCAGATGTGAAATTTTCTGAGATTACTTGGAGGTTTGTTTTTTTGTAAGATTGCTGACAGAGGGATCATGGCAATAATGAAAAGCAGTGGGGATAAGTGAGGTTCCCTGGAAAATTCCTCTCCTGATGTTGACAAGTCCGTAGCTTTCATTTCCAACAAACAGTTCAGCTTCCCAGTGCTCCATCATGTTTTCAATGAAGGTGCCAACGTTTTTACAAATCCCGATGGCATCCAGGCACTTCATGATCCAGCTGTGTGGGAGTGAGTCAAAGGCCACATCATGTGAAGATTAGTTTTTTGGCTTTTACAGTTCTCTAGAATCATTTTGTCAATTATTAACTGGTCTTTTGTGCCCCTGCTTTTCCGTTTGTTGCCTTTCTGTTCATCTGGCAAGATGCTCTTTTCTTCAAGATAGTCTTGAATTCTGTCAGCTATGATGCCAGTAGTTTAAACATAGCGGGCAGACACGTTATTGGCCTGTAGTTTCCTGGTCCTGCTCCTTTTGCTGGATCCTTTTGTATCAGATATGTTATTCCAGTTGTTAGCCATTCACTGATACAGTAGAGTCTCACTTATCCAACATTCTGGATTATCCAATGCATTTTTGTAGTCAATGTTTTCAATATATCATGATATTTTGGTGCTAAATTCGTAAATACAGTAATTACTACATAGCATTACTGTGTATTGAACTACTTTTTCTCTCAAATTTGTTGTATAACATGATGTTTTGGTGCTTAATTTGTAAAATCATAACCTAATTTAATGTTTAATAGGCTTTTCCTTAATCTCTCCTTATTATCCAACATATTCACTTATCCAACATTTTGCCAGCCCATTTACTTTGGATAAGCGAGACTCTATTGTACTTCCTTTTTGCAGCATCTCATTGAATTGTTTATTTATTTATTATTTATTTATTTACAGTATTTATATCCCGCCCTTCTTTCTCACCCCGAAGGGGACTCAGGGCGGATTACAATGAACACATATATGGCAAACATTCAATGCCAACAGACAAACAACATATATAGACAGACACAGAGGCATTTAACATTTTTTTCCAGCTTCACGATTCCGGCCACAGGGGGAGCTGTTGCTTCACTGTCCACTAGTGGCTGTACTTCCTCATTCCTTTCCTCGTGTTTTGCTGGCAGTTTTATGATGTTGTAAATTAGTTAAATTAGCCTCCCGCATAAAGCGTACCTAAATTTCCCGAATTGACAGGTGCAACTGTCTTTCGGTGCTGCATAGGTCAACAGCAAGCCGGGCTATTTAATGGTCGGGGGCTTAACCTGACCCGGGCTTCGAACTCATGACCTCTTGATCAGTAGTGATTTATTGCAGCTGGTTACTAGCCAGCTGCGCCACAGCCCGGCCCATTGTTGGGCCATTTTCCCATGTAAACTAATCAGAAATTTGAGCCAAAATCCGTTTGTTGTTGTTGTTGTTGTTGTTGTTACTATTATTATTATATCTGCAATCCAAACCAGCCTAGAATAGTGAAGAAACTCAATATCATTCTCACCTGTAATTTGGAAAGCATGAACTTCCTGTTCGGTTCCCTTTGGGTTCTCAAGCTCGTTCAGTTGGAGTTCTCTCAAGGGGAGCAAACCCTGCAAAAGCAGAATGCCACAATCTTAGATTTATGAGACCGACTTCTTTCAAGAGTGCACTGGATCGCTCTCACATAAGGCCAGGTTATTCTCAAAAGGGCCACGTTCTCATTCAAAGCCCCTGCTTTTTCTATGACTCAGCAGTGTGAGAAAAGACATGACTCAGGACAGTTAAAGGAAAGTGAAGTGTAACAAAAAAAAATAAGC
>NW_026943826.1:8337662-8385162 GCF_035594765.1 Anolis carolinensis
AATAATCTGGTCACAGTGTGATCATTAGCAATAGCCCAACATGCAGCATCTTGCATGAGTAGGAAGTCGATGTCAACAAAGCAAGGGTAGGTGTTGTTTGTTTGCTCTGAAGGAAAGGCAGCGGCTAGCTCAACAATTCAACTTGGTAAAAGAAACTTGGTAAAAGTCCTCTGTTTGTTGTGTGCCATAGAAAAGAATAGGAACGGTTATGGGAGAGGCAGTGGGCGGGGTCATGCAAATTCCACACCAATGGAGGGAGTCGGAAACACTGGGATGTCCGTGGTGGAGGAAAAACAGAAAATCTAGGATGAAATTGTCCCCGTATGAAAGCCTTCACTTGGGTGGTGAGCAGTATGGTGTTTGTGGAGGACATTGGAAGACTCTTGGACATGTTTATGGTGCTCACTGTAACCTGCAATGTCATTGATGTCTCCTGAGTAGTGGGAGCTGTAGCTATTTGTGGAAGTGGGAGCTTACCTGTGGAAGTGGACACCCTAGCTACACACATACATACATACATATTTTTCACTTTTATTAAGTGTATAGATAGTTTAAGGATGTGGGATATGCATGTCCACCTAACCATGAAACCTATTCGATGACCCTGTTCTTCTTCCATCACCGAAACTGACTAGATTTGTTGTGTCGATATTTAACTTTCGTATCACACCTTTCTTCCCATAACCTCAAAATGGTGTTATGGCTCTCACTTTATTCTCATAATAACCCCGTGAGAGAGAGAAAAGCCATTCCAAGGTCACCCAATGAGTTTCAGGGTTCAGTGAGGACTACAGTCCCTCTCTCCCGATGTCCCAGTCCGCATTCAAAACATAATATTCAACTGGCCCTCTTTCACACAGTTCTCCAACTCTTTGATTTCCCAAAGCGACAGAACTCACCTGGCAATGCTGGAATTTGAATTTGACCTTGGAGTAATAGATGATTTTCCCCAGATTCCGCACCACGGTCTTCCTCCTGCCCTTCTTGAACAGGCCTGGGAACCGCTGGTCAATGTTTTCCTTCCCATTTTCCTGGGCGGTGAGGCTCTGTAACAAAGATAACAATTTTTTAAAAGACCATTCAAAGACAACTGGAGGAAGTATGCGAGGCGGAAGCGTGCTGGGCCCATAACCCTTTTTGTTTGGGATTTTCTGTGTGTCAGGAGGAAAAATACCAAAAAGCTTCCCTTAACTATTAGGATTTTCTGGGTGTTAGTGAAAACTACTCCAAAACAGCAGAGCATCCAAAATCTGCAAAAGCAGGATAAAAGCAGGTGGAAAGGAGATTCCACCTGAACATCAGGAAGAACTTCCTCACTGTGAGAAAGGCTGTTCGACAGTGGAACTCTCTCCCCGGGGCCGTGGTGGAGGCTCCTTCCTTGGAGGCTTTTAAGCAGAGGCTGGATGGCCATCTGTCGGGGGTGCTTTGAATGCGATTTCCTGCTTCTTAGCAGGGGGTTGGACTAGATGGCCCATGTGGTCTCTTCCAACTCTACTATTCTATGATTCTATGATTCTACTTATAGTCGAGCATTCAGCTCACAGCAAGCAGAGCGTGAAGTGCCATGTGGCTGAAAAATAATAGTTGACCATTCAGCTCACAGCAAGCAGAGCGTGAAGTGCCATGTGGCTGTAAAATAATAGTTGAGCATTCAGCTCACAGCAAGCAGAGCGTGAAGTGCCATGTGGCTGAAAAATAATAGTTGAGCATTCAGCTCACAGCAAGCAGAGCGTGAAGTGCCATGTGGCTTTAAAATAATAGTTGAGAATTCAGTTCACAGCAAGCAGAGCGTGAAGTGCCATGTGGCTGTAAAATTATAGTTGAGCATTCAGCTCACAGCAAGCAGAGCGTGAAGTGCCATGTGGCTGTAAAATAATAGTTGAGCATTCAGTTCACAGCAAGCAGAACGTGAAGTGCCATGTGGCTGTAAAATAATAGTTGAGCATTCAGCTCACAGCAAAAGGGTTACAAATCAGTTTTTGGACAACTTTGGTTATTTGTGGTTTTGATTCGGAAAATGGCATTGGATAGACCACATCAGCTCTAGTTTCTGATACAGAACATATGCTATCCAGTCATCGCCATCTGCTCGCCCACAGAAAATCATATTTAATAATCTAGAGCTGATCTATCCAATGCAGTGTTCTGAATCAGCACCCCAAATAACCCTAGGAACAGGCCTAAAAACGAAGACACCAGGGTGCCACATGGAACGGCTACGCTCAGGGAAAGGGAGGAGGAGAAGCAGCAGTCAGGAGGCTTGTTGTTGCGCCTTTCTTGGATATTCAGTCTTTCCTCTCCCGACATCTCTCTCATTGCAACGGTGTAATAATGGTGAGACCACGGACTATATTTTAGTTCTTGGGGACTACTATTGGTCCATGGACCACAGGTTGAGCAGCATTGGTTTATATATTGGAATTATGACTGGGGTCATAATTCAAGAGTCATTGCCCATGCTTTGCCTACTTTTCTGCTCAACTTTGCTGAAACAGGTTAGGTAAGATTCTGAACACACACACAAAAAGCCCCACAAAACCTGTTCACCAGAAACCCATGATATTGGGCACCGAATCGCACACCAAGGCCTCGCAATGCGTCTTCTCACACTCCACTGTCATTCAGCTGTCACTCAGCTTCTCCAGCCGGAGAGCAACTGTAGTATCATTCGCCCTGTCAAATACTGGAAAGCATGTATTAAACCACACTCTAAGTGTGTTTCGGGATTCCGAAGCCTGAAGGAGGAGGCTGTGGGATCAAGTAGCAGGGAGAGAGCATGATCCGGGAGGGCAGCGCTTGCGGAATGAGCCCGTCCTAATCCGTATGTGCCGGCTTTTTAATAACCGGTGCCAGCTGAGACAGCTGCAAGAGCCCGCTTGATAGATGAAGGCTCAGCAGTTATTAACCAGACCAGTGCTGTGCTTGCCTCATTTCGTTGGAATCCATACAAACTGCAGCCACTTCAGAAGCCCCGTCAACAGCTCGAGAGGAACCGGTTAACCGGCGACGAGGTGCTAATGATCCACAGGCTCCCCTCCCTAGCCTTGCTTTATCTTGGGTTTCTCTGGCTTTTCTGTGTCTAATTGAATCAGGACACTGCTAAGCTCAGAGGCAGATCACAGCGAGGAGGAAACATCACCACCAAGGATGGAGGATGTTCTTCACCCAAGTCAAAGTCATCCGGCAAAAGCAGGGGTCCCATAAGTATGACACAGCAAACAAGATAGATATGCTGGATTCCGTATCACAAAATCACAAGTCGAACACTTCCCAAGTGTCTAGGACTGTGTGATTTATTATTATTATTATTATTATTATTATTATTATTATTATTATTATTATTAGTATTAGTATTATTAGTATGACACAGCAAACAAGATAAGACATGCTGGGTTTCGTATCACAAAATCACAAGTCGAACACTTCCCAAGTGTCTAGGACTGTGTGATTTTATTATTATTATTATTATTATTATTATTATTATTATTATTATAAGTATGACACAGCAACAAGATAGACATGCTGGATTCCGTATCACAAAATCACAAGTCGAACACTTCCCAAGTGTCTAGGACTGTGTGATTTATTATTATTATTATTATTATTATTATTAATTATTTTATGACACAACAAACAAGATAGATATGCTGGGTTTCGTATCACAAAATCACAAGTCGAACACTTCCCAAGTGTCTAGGACTGTGTGATTTATTATTATTATTATTATTATTATTATTATTATTATTATTAATTATTTTAAGACACAGCAAACAAAATAGATATGCTGGATTTCGTATCACAAAATCACAAGTCGAACACTTCCCAAGTGTCTAGGACTGTGTGATTTATTATTATTATTATTATTATTATTAGTAGTAGTAGTAGTAGTAGTAGTAGTAGTATGACACAGCAAACAAGATAGATATGCTGGATTCCGTATCACAAAATCACAAGTCGAACACTTCCCAAGTGTCTAGGACTGTGTGATTTATTATTATTATTATTATTATTATTATTATTATTATTAGTATTAGTATTATTAGTATGACACAGCAAACAAGATAAGACATGCTGGGTTTCGTATCACAAAATCACAAGTCGAACACTTCCCAAGTGTCTAGGACTGTGTGATTTTATTATTATTATTATTATTATTATTATTATTATTATAAGTATGACACAGCAACAAGATAGACATGCTGGATTCCGTATCACAAAATCACAAGTCGAACACTTCCCAAGTGTCTAGGACTGTGTGATTTATTATTATTATTATTATTATTATTATTATTAATTATTTTATGACACAACAAACAAGATAGATATGCTGGGTTTCGTATCACAAAATCACAAGTCGAACAATTCCCAAGTGTCTAGGACTGTGTGATTTATTATTATTATTATTATTATTATTATTATTAATTATTTTAAGACACAGCAAACAAAATAGATATGCTGGATTTCGTATCACAAAATCACAAGTCAAACACTTCCCAAGTGTCTAGGACTGTATGATGTATATTATTATTATTATTATTATTATTATTATTATTATTATTATAAGTATGACACAGCAAACAAGATAGATATGCTGGGCTTCGTATCACAAAATCACAAGTCGAACACTTCCCAAGTGTCTAGGACTGTGTGATTTATTATTATTATTATTATTATTATTATTATTATTATTATTATTATTATTAGTAGTAGTAGTAGTAGTAGTAGTAGTAGTATGACACAGCAAACAAGATAGATATGCTGGATTCTGTATCACAAAATCACAAGTCGAACACTTCCCAAGTGTCTAGGACTATGTGATTTATTATTATTATTATTATTATTATTATTATTATTATTATTATTATTATTATTATAAGTATGACACAGCAAACAAGATAGACATGCTGGGTTTCGTATCACAAAATCACAAGTCGAACACTTCCCAAGTGTCTAGGACTGTGTGATTTATTATTATTATTATTATTATTATTATTATTATTATTATTATTATAAGTATGACACAGAAACAAGATAGACATGCTGGATTCCGTATCACAAAATCACAAATCGAACACTTCCCAAGTGTCTAGGACTGTGTGATTTATTATTATTATTATTATTATTATTATTATTATTATTATTATTATTATTAATTATTTTAAGACACAGCAAACAAGATAGATATGCTGGATTTCGTATCACAAAATCACAAGTCAAACACTTCCCAAGTGTCTAGGACTGTGTGATGTATATTATTATTATTATTATAAGTATGACACAGCAAACAAGATAGATATGCTGGGCTTCGTATCACAAAATCACAAGTCGAACACTTCCCAAGTGTCTAGGACTGTGTGATTTATTATTATTATTATTATTATTATTATTATTATTATTATTATTATTATTATAAGTATGACACAGAAACAAGATAGACATGCTGGATTCCGTATCACAAAATCACAAATCGAACACTTCCCAAGTGTCTAGGACTGTGTGATTTATTATTATTATTATTATTATTATTATTATTATTATTATTATTATTATTAATTATTTTAAGACACAGCAAACAAGATAGATATGCTGGATTTCGTATCACAAAATCACAAGTCAAACACTTCCCAAGTGTCTAGGACTGTATGATGTATATTATTATTATTATTATAAGTATGACACAGCAAACAAGATAGATATGCTGGGCTTCGTATCACAAAATCACAAGTCGAACACTTCCCAAGTGTCTAGGACTGTGTGATTTATTATTATTATTATTATTATTATTATTATTATTATTATTATTATTATAAGTATGACACAGAAACAAGATAGACATGCTGGATTCCGTATCACAAAATCACAAATCGAACACTTCCCAAGTGTCTAGGACTGTGTGATTTATTATTATTATTATTATTATTATTATTATTATTATTATTATTATTATAATTATTATTATTATTATAAGTATGACACAGCAACAAGATAGACATGCTGGATTCCGTATCACAAAATCACAAGTCGAACACTTCCCAAGTGTCTAGGACTGTGTGATTTATTATTATTATTATTATTATTATTATTATTATTATTATTATTATTATTATTATAAGTATGACACAGCAAACAAGATAGATATGCTGGGTTTCGTATCACAAAATCACAAGTCAAACACTTCCCAAGTGTCTAGGACTGTGTGATGTATTTTTGGATGATGCGTGCAGATCCCAGCAGGGTGGCCTTTTATTATTATTATTATTATTATTATTATTATTATTATTATTATTATTATTATTATTAACATTGAGGCTGGGTGGCCATCTGTCAGGGATGCTTTGCTTGTGCTTTTGGTGCACAAAGGCAGAAGGGGGTTGGACTCAATGGCCCAAAGGGCCTCTTCCAATCCTCTTTTGTTGTTGTTGTTGTTGTTATTATTATTGCTCGGTGGCCAACTATAGTCTGGCCCTCCAACGGTCCGAAGGATCATGAACTGGCCCCCCGTTTTAAAAGTTTGGGGACCCCTGGGCAAAAGCAAAGCTCAGCTTGACATTCTCGCAGGATTCATTTCTATTACTAGTGTATCACTACGAGGGTTGAATGAAAAGTAATGGCGTTCGTTACTTGGGTTTGGATGGGAATATTTTAATAAATCAAATGCAGAAATAATCCTTAGAATAACACCTCACAACCTCTGAGGATGCCTGCCATAGATGTGGGCGAAACGTCAGGAGAGAATACTTCTGGAACATGGAGATATATTCCTCACAACCTCGGAGAATGCCTGCCATAGATGTGGGCGAAACGTCAGGAGAGACTACTTCTGGAACATGGAGATATATTCCTCACAACCTCTGAGGATGCCTGCCATAGATGTGGGCGAAACGTCAGGAGAGAATACTTCTGGAACATGGATATATATTCCTCACAACCTCTGAGGATGCCTGCCATAGATGTGGGCGAAACGTCAGGAGAGAATACTTCTGGAACATGGATATATATTCCTCACAACCTCTGAGGATGCCTGCCATAGATGTGGGCGAAACGTCAGGAGAGAATACTTCTGGAACATGGATATATATTCCTCACAACCTCTGAGGATGCCTGCCATAGATGTGGGCGAAACGTCAGGAGAGAATGCTTCTGGAACATGGACATATATTCCTCACAACCTCTGAGGATGCCTGCCATAGATGTGGGTGAAACGTCAGGAGAGAATACTTCTGGAACATGGAGATATATTCCTCACAACCTCTGAGGATGCCTGCCATAGATGTGGGCGAAACGTCAGGAGAGAATACTTCTGGAACATGGATATATATTCCTCACAACCTCTGAGGATGCCTGCCATAGATGTGGGCGAAACGTCAGGAGAGAATACTTCTGGAACATGGATATATATTCCTCACAACCTCTGAGGATGCCTGCCATAGGTGTGGGGGAAACGTCAGGAAAGGATACTTCTGGAACATGGACATACAGCCCGGGAAACATACAACAACCCTGTGATCCCGGCCATGAAAGCCTTCGACAACACAGTCTACACTCTGTTTCCGCAACCGGCGTCTCACAGGAACCATCGTGCAGAGATCTTCCAATAGCCAAGCAAAGCAATAATGTGACCCATACGTTCTTGCGAAAATGCGGAGTAGGCTTGAAATTTCTCTCTGAGTGATACGACGATCGTCCTAAATCAATCTGTCAACCTTTTGCTTGTGAAACTCGGCGGTTGCTATCACAGGACATCCAACTCTTCAGATGTTCCCACCTCAACATCTTTAAACTTACTCGCCCAACAATACACAGTACTTACATCAACACAATCACCATAAACAGTTGCATTCTCTGATTAATCTCTTTGGGGTGACATCTTCTGCTGTCAAGAATTCAATGACTGCACGTTGCTTATGTTGCATTGACCGACTGTCTGCACAGGGTTCCCTACTTTGCACTTTGACAACACAACCGTTCAATGCGAAGGCTTCCCCGTCTGCGCAGGGTTCCATACTTCGCCCTTTAACAACACAACCGTTCAATGCTAAGGCTTCTCTGTCTGCGCAGGGTTCCATACTTGGCACTTTAACAACACAACCGTTCAATGCTAAGGCTTCTCTGTCTGCACAGGGTTCCATACTTGGCACTTTAACAACACAACTGTTCAATGCTAAGGCTTCCCGGTCTGCGCAGGGTTCCATACTTGGCACTTTAACAACACAACCGTTCAATGCTAAGGCTTCCCGGTCTGCGCAGGGTTCCATACTTGGCACTTTAACAACACAACCGTTCAATGCTAAGGCTTCCCGGTCTGCGCAGGGTTCCATACTTCGCACTTTAACAACACAACCGTTCAATGCTAAGGCTTCCCAGTCTGCGCAGGGTTCCATACTTGGCACTTTAACAACACAACCGTTCAATGCTAAGGCTTCCCGGTCTGCGCAGGGTTCCATACTTGGCACTTTAACAACACAACCGTTCAATGCTAAGGCTTCCCGGTCTGCGCAGGGTTCCATACTTGGCACTTTAACAACACAACCGTTCAATGCTAAGGCTTCCCGGTCTGCGCAGGGTTCCATACTTCGCACTTTAACAACACAACCGTTCAATGCTAAGGCTTCCCGGTCTGCGCAGGGTTCCATACTTCGCACTTTAACAACACAACCGTTCAATGCTAAGGCTTCCCAGTCTGCGCAGGGTTCCATACTTGGCACTTTAACAACACAACCGTTCAATGCTAAGGCTTCCCGGTCTGCGCAGGGTTCCATACTTCGCACTTTAACAACACAACCGTTCAATGCTAAGGCTTCCCGGTCTGCGCAGGGTTCCATACTTGGCACTTTAACAACACAACCGTTCAATGCTAAGGCTTCCCGGTCTGCGCAGGGTTCCATACTTCGCACTTTAACAACACAACCGTTCAATGCTAAGGCTTCCCGGTCTGCGCAGGGTTCCATACTTCGCACTTTAACAACACAACCGTTCAATGCTAAGGCTTCCCGGTCTGCGCAGGGTTCCATACTTGGTTCCTGGACCGTGCTCTGACTTACATGAAGCACTGCTTGAATATCAAGCAAAAAGTGGGTGCTAGAAATAATGTCATACGAAAGCTGACTGGCACAACTTGGGGATCACAACCAGACACAGTGAAGACATCATTTTTCTAAGCTCTGCACTTGTACCTTTCTAATTTAAAAAATGCAAAAGACTGCTTGGAGTGCCAAGGCATTCTTGTTGCTACTTTATCAATAGAGCTGTGACCTCAGGAAGTGCAAACATAACCGTCAACTGATAAAATGAGTCTTCATTGTTGTTGTATTTCAAGTCCTTGACGGGCTCAGAGATCAAGAAAGAGCCACAGCAGCACAATGACAACAGCATTCCATATGCAAGCCGCAGACAGAAGGAGGATTTCAGCTGAAGTTTTGTTTCACTGGTGTCTAATTATAAAGGCTAACCTTTCATTAAGGCAGTCTCTGGCATAAGTCTTCCACTTTCTCAGGCCACAGAAATACATAGCTGCCCTAAAGCATCAAAACATATAAAGACAACATATCTTAGGATGGCCATAGCAGGATTTCCACACTAAACTACTAATTCTGAATTAAATGCAAAAAAGATCTCTCTCTGCATGTGTTTGGTGTTTTTCCCCTCTCGTGAAATCTTAGAAGAGATAGGTGTTAGAATAGCTCTGACCCAGATCTTGAACCATTATGAAATATTGTAAATAAACCTTTTGTGATTTTTAAGATTGTACTGGGCATATTTGCCTCCTAAGCTCTAAATTCTTTACAGCCACATGGCACTTCACGCTCTGCTTGCTGTGAGCTGAATGCTCAACTATAAGTATCCCGTTTTGTATCTTTGCCTCCTAAGCTCTAAATTTTTTACAGCCACATGGCAATTAATGGTCTGCTTGCTGTGAGCTGAATGCTCTATTGTAAGTATCCCGTTTTTCTATCTTTGCCTCCTAAGCTCTAAATTCTTTACAGCCACATGGCACTTCACGCTCTGCTTGCTGTGAGCTGATTGCTCAACTATAAGTATCCTGTTTTTGTATCTTTGCCTCCTAAGCTCTAAATTCTTTACAGCCACATGGCACTTCACGCTCTGCTTTCTGTGAGCTGAATGCTCAACTATAAGTATCCTGTTTTTGTATCTTTGCCTCCTAAGCTCTACATTCTTTACAGCCACATGGCACTTCACACTCTGCTTGCTGTGAGCTGAATGCTCAACTATAAGTATCCTGTTTTTGTATCTTTGCCTCCTAAGCTCTAAATTCTTTACAGCCACATGGCACTTCACGCTCTGCTTTCTGTGAGCTGAATGCTCAACTATAAGTATCCCGTTTTGTATCTTTGCCTCCTAAGCTCTAAATTTTTTACAGCCACATGGCAATTAATGGTCTGCTTGCTGTGAGCTGAATGCCCTATTGTAAGTATCCCGTTTTTCTATCTTTGCCTCCTAAGCTCTAAATTCTTTACAGCCACATGGCACTTCACTATCTGATTACTGTGAGCTGAATGCTCAACTATAAGTATCCCATTTTTGTATCTTTGCCTCCTAAGTTCTAAATTATTTACAGCCACATGGCACTTCATTATCTGCTTGCTATGAGCTGAATGCTCAACTATAAGTATCCCGTTTTTGTATCTTTGTCTCCTAAACTCTAAATTCTTTACAGCCACATGGCACTTCACACTCTGCTTGCTGTGAGCTGATTGCTCAACTATAAGTATCCTGTTTTTGTATCTTTGCCTCCTAAGCTCTAAATTCTTTACAGCCACATGACACTTCACTCTCTGCTTGCTGTGAGCTGAATGCTCAACTATAAGTATCCTGTGTTTATGTTTTTGGATGTTCTGCTGTATTTTTGGATAGTTTTTCCTAAAATAAACAAAACCCCAAACACAAAAATAAAGTTATTCTGTGACCCTGAATCCCCAAGTATGTCCAAATCATCTTCTTCAGGGGCAAACCCTCCCTAAAGTTTCTGTATATGAAACAGTGAGGAGGAGCGCTTTTGCCTTGCCTTTGGTGCCAAATACATTGCATCATTCCTGGACATAGGATTGCAGCTATTCCTCATTTAAGTATCACACCATACCGACTTCCTCCCTAAGCTGAGATCCCATAGGATGCAGCCACGGCAATTAAAGTGGAATCATAATTTCAAAATTGGGTATTGTGAAAGGGCCGAGGATTACTGTATTCACAGATTTGTACTTTTCGGGATGTATCACCTTCCAGTCTCTAAGATGGTTGACCATATGTTGTTCCCTCCTAGAACAGCTGAATGATCAAATGGTTCCTGGATAGGGGTAGGATGTTACCTCTTCTCAATACATTGTGGATAATACTGCACATAACTGACCACACTACCTTTGGTGTATGTCTTATCCCAGCCAGCCACACACCTAGGTTTCATTAGACACCCTTCAGGTGTAGGAAACTAGATATTCATCTTTCCAGGGTTCCCAGGCTTCTGGAGCCAATGGGAATTCGGCACACACCTGCTACTTTCGTAAACGGCGAGCAACCTATTAATTCGCTCAACCTGGTTTGGCTGGATTGCAGCTGTGGATTAGGCATGGCAGAAATGATATTAACTATGGCTGACATAAAGTTAAATGTGTAGCTTGGTGGGTGTATGGCAAGACATTCCTTGTTTTGTTCCAACCTGTGGATATGAAAGAATGAGAGAAAGTGGGAAGTGGAAGAAGTGAGAACAGTATGAGCTAAAGAGCCAAATGGGGTTGGCTTTGATGAGCTTATCTACTGCTTACATTCAGTCGCTAAACTCAACAAGAGTAAAAACAATTAAATCAGTTATTCCATGGTAAGTCAACAGATATGTCACCCTATTGATTCCATGGTTCTAGTTCAATTGGGTTTAGAAACCACTCTCCAACATTTCACAATTAAAACTGAAACGTGTGGCGGAGCAACACCAAAATAAAATATCATCGCACTCTGTAAGAGTTTGTGTCAGAAATGGAGGTAATTTTTCTTAGGATTGTCTCTGGGTGAATTAGGAAAACTTCCCAAAAACAGCAGAGCATCCAAAATATGCAAAAATTGATATTTATAGTTGAGCATTCAGCTCACAGCAAGCACAGTGTGAAGTGTCATGTGGCTGTAAAGAATTTAGAACTTAGGAGGCAAAGATACAGAAACAAGATCCTTATAGTTGAGCATTCAGCTCACAGCAAGCAGAGCGTAAAGTGCCATGTGGCTGTAAAGAATGTAGAGCTTAGGAGGTAAAGATACAAAAACGGGATACTTATAGTTGAGCATTCAGCTCACAGCAAGCACAGCATGAAGTGCCATGTGGCTGTAAAGAATTTAGAGCTTAGGAGGCAAAGATACAAAACCGGGATACTTATAGTTGAGCATTCAGCTCACAGCAAGCACAGCTTGAAGTGCCATGTGGCTGTAAAGAATGTAAAGCTTAGGAGGCAAAGATACAAAAATGGGATACTTATAGTTGAGCATTCAGCTCACAGCAAGCAGAGTGTGAAGTGCCATGTGGCTGCAAAGAATTTAGAGCTTAGGAGGCAAAGATACAAAAACTGGATACGTATAGTTGAGCCTTCAGCTCACAGCAAGCAGAGCGTGAAGTGCCATGTGGCTGTAAAGAATTTAGAGCTTGGGAGGCAAAGATACAAAAACGGGATACTTATAGTTGAGCCTTCAGCTCACAGCAAGCTGAGTGTGAAGTGCCATGTGGCTGTAAAGAATGTAGATCTTAGGAGGCAAAGATCCAAAATGCAAAAGGTATAACTCTTGTGTACTATTTCAATTTAAACTGGTTGAAATGATCATTCTGTTATGGCTACTGTTATACACCAAGATGTTCAGTCTAACTTACCACTAGGCTTTCTTGACATGATTGAGTCAAATGAGGCTTATCATTGCCTTCCTCTGAGGCTGAGAGACTGTGACTTGCCCAAGGGTTTCCATGGCTAAGGGGGGGATTCGAGCACTTGCCAGTGGGAGTCTTAATCCGGAATTTAGACCATTTCCCTTAAAGTCATCATAAATGGGAAATGAAGACACTAAAGGACAATTTATGTTTAGAGAATTACGAAGTCTCTTCAACTTTTTTCAAGTGAAAGTGTGACATGTCTATGGGTGAGCCAATGGGCCAAATTGTTGTTAATTATCCGTAACTAAATTTACACGAATTAGCCAGTCCCCAGTCAACTGTCTCCCAGGAGCAAGAATTCAGGATGCCTGCCAAATCTCAGATCTCTTGAGGAATGCTCTCTTCTTCTCACGCTGCATTTCCGCAGGTAGGGATGACGACATACCCAGTCACCAACCTGTCTATCTGGAGTTCTCGGTGCAAAGAGGCGCGGGCAAAGGGATTCTGCTGCCCTTTCTCTTCTTTTGAAATGGCAGGAAACCGGGTTATGGATTAAGTTGAGTCATCCCTCCCAGGCCACAGAAGTCGCACCCAGTCCTTCTAGTTCTTGGCCCTTTACAATGTGTAGCAGGGAACTTTGGACTCATTCACATTAGTGCAGTGGTTCTGAACTTGTGGTCCACAAGAACGAAAATATGGTTCGTGTCCTCACTGTTCCTACTACAGATAATAACACAACCCAACCATCTTTGGGTTTATGCCTGTTCTTGGGCTTATTTGGGATGCTGATTCAGAAAATTGCATTAGATAGACCACATCAGCTCTAGATGATTAAATATGGTTTTCTGTGGGCGAGCAGATGGCGACTACTGGGTGGCATATGTTCTGTATCAGAAACTAGAGCTGATGTGGTCTATCCAGTGCAGCTTTCTTCATGTCTTTGTTTAGGGGTTATTTGGAGCGCTGATTCAGAAAATTGCATTGGATAGACCGCATCAGCTCTAGATTATTAAATATGGTTTTCTGTGGGCGAGCAGAAGGCCACTACTGGATGGTATATGTTCTGTATCAGAACTAGAGCTGGTGTGGTCTATCCAATGCAGCTTTCTTCGTGTCTTTGTTTAGGGGTTCAGAAAATTGCATTGGATAGACCACATCAGCTCTAGATGATTAAATATGGTTTTCTGTGGGCGAGCAGATGGCGACTACTGGGTGGCATATGTTCTGTATCTGAAACTAGAGCTGATGTGGTCTATCCTATGCAGTAAGTACCATAAGGGATACAAATTGGTTTTTGGTCAACTTTAGATTCGTTTTGGTTATTTGGGGTGCTGATTCGGAAAACTGCATTGGATAGACCACTCTGCAACGGCGAAAGTGGCACCGACAAAGAACGGCAGCTCAGTTGATCTTATCTGCTAAACCCAGCGGCACTAAAGACTTTATTCACAGTAATATTTACAATCCTAATAACCAAAGCTGTCTGGGCACATCTTTCCCCCGTCTCTCTCTGAGTCCGTTATCAGTGAATTGAAGCACCTCTCTGCATTCCACAGTTCATGACATATCTTTCTGTCACACAAACGGAAGTCTTAGTCCTTTGCCCTTCTAGCAATCAATCAGGGCTCGCTGTAATTAACCTCTTGACTGCTGGAATGCTTGCCGGAACGAATACACACACTTCCACAGATTAAACATTTCCCTACAATACCACAAAAACAGTAACATGGCCCTCATCATGTCTCCTCTCGGCCTTCTCTTCTGCAGGCTAAATATGCCCTGCTCTTGAAGCCGCTCCTCATAGGGCTTGTTCTCCAGACTCTTGATCATTTGCCTTCAGCCAGGGTGGGGAATGGGGTCCATCGCAGTATGATTCTTGACTGTACTTCCCGTCTTGTGCTATTTCCCAACGGCTGGAGCAACAACATACTTTGGCTACGTGAGAAAGGAAGGCAGGTCTAGATAACATATATTACCATCATCCAACCCTGTGTGTATGTTTTAAGTTGAACCATAATTCACCCCTCAATCAATGACGCAAAAACGGCCGCGTCCAGAGTTGACATCCTTTCCTCATGGCAGCCTTCCCCAGTGACTAAACTCTCCGTCACTCAATTCCGCTCTAGCAAACGTCTGAGGGAGTTTAATTTTTAACCCGCCTCACCTTTTGGCTCAGGTGGAGCCAAGCAAGGCATGTCGGTTCGCATCTCGACTTTCCAAATCCTGCCTCTCATGTGAGGTGATTTAAAAGCTGAGAGAAACGGCAAAGGGATCAAAACCTTCCCCGGGATTAATAGCGAGCCAGCGACGGGAGGCATTTGTGCAAGTCTGTGAGAAATATAAACAGCCCAGAGGGGAGAAATACTGCTGAGTGATGAAGGGGGTGACAAGACATGAAACGGCGGTTTCTTTCTCTTTCGGCCCCACGCCAAGTGGTTTCAATGGATTCTGCCTCAGGAATCTTGATTATTTTGTCCTTTTTTCCATGTGAGATTGAAGGGAGGCTGTTCGGGTACATGTTGGATCAAATAAGCAGGAGATGTTTAATCTGTGGAATACTTAAAACAACTCCAATGTGATGGGGGAAGCAGCCTACTCAACTTTCCACTGATAAGGTCTAGGATACCTGAAGATTTTCTTTTGAACCCTAGAAGAGATCGGGTTAGTTTCACTCTCTGCTTCCTGTGAGCTGAATGCTCAACTATAAGTATCCCGTTTTTGTATCTTTGCCTCCTAAGCTCTAAATTCTTTACAACCACATGGCATTTCACTCTCTGCTTGCTGTGAGCTGAATGCTCAATTATAAGAATAATGTTTTTGTATCATTGCCTCCTAAGCTCTAAATTCTTTACAGCCACATGGCACTTCACGCGCTGCTTGCTATGAGCTGAATGCTCAGCTATAAGTATCCCGTTTTTGTATCTTTGCCTCCTAAGCTCTAAATTCTTTACAGCCAAATGGCACTTCACGCTCTGCTTGCTATGAGCAGAATGCTCAACTATAAATATCCTGAGGTATTTATCTCTGCTGTGTTTTGGCACTGAGTGTTAAGATTGTCTGTTATGACAGGGAAAACTATCCAAAATACAGCAGAGTATCCAAAAGTAAGCAAACCGGATATTTATGGTTGAGCATTCAGCTCACAGCAAGCAGAGCGTGAAGTGCCATGTGGCTGTAAGGAATTTAGAGCTTAGGAGGCAAAGATACAAAAACAGGATACTTATAGTTGAGCATTCAGATCACAACAAGCAGAGCATGAAGTGCCATGTGGCTGTAAAGAATTTAGAGCTTAGGAGGCAAAGATACAAAAACAGGATACTTATAGTTGAGCATTCAGCTCACAACAAGCAGAGCGTGAAGTGCCATGTGGCTATAAAGAATTTAGAGCTTAGGAGGCAAAGATACAAAAACAGGATACTTATAGTTGAGCATTCAGCTCACAGCAAGCAGAGCGTGAAGTGCCATGTGGCTGTAAAGAATTTAGAGCTTAGGAGGCAAATATACAAAAATGGGATACTTATAGTTGAGCATTCAGCTCACAGCAAGCAGAGCGTGAAGTGCCATGTGGCTGTCAAGAATTTAGAGCTTAGGAGGCAAATATACAAAAACAGGATACTTATAGTTGAGCATTCAGCTCACAGCAAGCAGAGCGTGAAGTGCCATGTGGCTGTAAAGAATTTAGAGCTTAGGAGGCAAATATACAAAAATGGGATACTTATAGTTGAGCATTCAGCTCACAGCAAGCAGAGCGTGAAGTGCCATGTGGCTGTAAAGAATTTAGAGCTTAGGAGGCAAAGATTCAAAAACAGGATACTTATAGTTGAGCATTCAGCTCACAAAAAGCAGAGCGTGAAGTGCCATGTGGCTGTAAAGAATTTAGAGCTTAGGAGGCAAAGATACAAAAACAGGATACTTATAGTTGGCATTCAGCTCACAACAAGCAGAGCGTGAAGTGCCATGTGGCCGTAAAGAATTTAGAGCTTAGGAGGTAAACATGCAGAGTTCCGTCTCTAAAATCATAAAAGGTTTATTTACAATAATAATAACTAAATAATAATATTTCTTCATAGTTAATAATTGGGTCTGAGCTACTCTATAACTCCATCTCTTTTAGGGTTTCAAAGAGAGGGGGAAAATTCCAAGACACTACATCTCTCCTGACACACAAGCAGAGAGACATCTCTCAAAACACACAACACACACCAAGATGTAAGAGTAGAAGTCAGAAGCAAAAGGCATGAGCCTGCAAAGTATCCATTCTACACAACAAATCCCTTGGCCTATTCTAAAGCTAACCAACTACTCCTCATTGAGGACTGGAGACTTGGGCAGTGTGAGTTGAAACTCCAGCACTGAGAACTCCAGCATTTGTGTGCAATCTCCCCAGCCTAACTATGTGATCAAGTCTCTATCTCAGTCTCAGTTTCTCGTCTATTAAAATAAGATAATAGCGACCTACTTATGTATGAGACAAAGGAGGAGGTGAGAACAAACAAGACATGATAAGATAGCCATCCCACAAAAGCTCATTGTACTTACTTTTCCAGGGATATACTGGAGGATCTTGTCGGAGCTAACATCCCTCTCCTGTCCTGGTTCAAAATTAAAGAGGCCGGCTAGTTTCTTCTTACTGTCTTGTCTGGAAAGCAATAAAAAAGAGAACATAGTTGAGATCAAGGCAAGCAAACAAAGCGAGTCAGGAAGGCATGGGGCGAAATCAGCAACTGGATCACAAGGCTCTTAGGAGAACAAATCTCAGGAATCATCAGGAATCAAAGAGGTGTTGTTGTTTGATTTGCCCCGTCCCCAAAATGCTTAGTGCTTTCCTGATAAGTTGGCAGCTTAGAAGAACTCCAGCATTCTTGGGGAAACAGAAACTATCAAAGTTTGGAAGGATTATATTTTTCAGAATCCTCTCACTATCATGTCCAGAGCTCTATTCCAAAACTATTCTCAAAGTACGGTCATGGACTGGATAAGGTAAAGGTAAAGTCCAGTCGTGTCTGACTCTGGGGGTTGGTGCTCATCTCCATTTCTAAGCCAAAGAGCCGGCGTTGTCCGTAGACACCTCCATAGTAATATGGCCATTGGCATGACTGCATGGAGCGCTGTTACCTTCCCGTCGGAGCAGTACCTATGGATCTACTCACATTAGCATGTTTTCGAACTGCTAGGTTGGCAGGAGCTGGGGCTAACAGCGGGCGCTCATTCCCCTCCCGGGATTTGAACCAGGGACCTTTCAGTCTGCAAGTTCAGCAGCTCAGTGCTTTAACACACTTCGCCTTTGTGGATATAGGGCCCCTTTTAGGCTAACATGGCTCCTTGTTTTACGAAATCCAGCATATCTATCTTGTTTGCTGTGTCATACAATAATAATAATAATAATAATAATAATAATAATAATAATACACTTGGGAAGTGTCCGACGTGTGATCCAATACAACAGCCAGCAGACTGTCTGCCTGTGGACTCATCTTGTTGTGTTTCTAATAATAATAATAATAATAATAATAATAATAATAATAATAATAATAATAGACACTTGGGAAGTGTCTGATGTGTGATCCAATACAACAGCCAGCAGAGTGTCTGCTGTAGACTCATCTTGTTGTGTTTCAAATAATAATAATAATAATAATAATAATAATAATAATAATAATACAACGTCATACAACGTCATAATAATAATAATAATAATAATAATAATAATAATAATAATAATAATAATAATAGACACTTGGGAAGTGCCCGACGTGTGATCCAATACAACAGCCAGCAGAGTGTCTGCTGTAGACTCATCTTGTTGTGTTTCAAATAATAATAATAATAATAATAATAATAATACAACGTCATACAACGTCATAATAATAATAATAATAATAATAATAATAATAATAATAATAGTAATACAGTCCTAGACACTTGGGAAGTGTTCGATTTGTGATTTTGTGATACGAAATCCAGCATATCTATCTTGTTTGCTGTGTCATACAACAACAACAACAACAATAATAATAATAATAATAATAATAATAATAATAATAATAGACACTTGGGAAGTGTCTGATGTGTGATCCAATACAACAGCCAGCAGAGTGTCTGCTGTAGACTCATCTTGTTGTGTTTCAAATAATAATAATAATAATAATAATAATAATAATAATAATAATACAACGTCATACAACGTCATAATAATAATAATAATAATAATAATAATAATAATAATAATAATAATAGTAATACAGTCCTAGACACTTGGGAAGTGTTCGATTTGTGATTTTGTGATACGAAATCCAGCATATCTATCTTGTTTGCTGTGTCATACAACAACAACAACAATAATAATAATAATAATAATAATAATAATAATAATAATAATAGACACTTGGGAAGTGTCTGATGTGTGATCCAATACAACAGCCAGCAGAGTGTCTGCTGTAGACTCATCTTGTTGTGTTTCAAATAATAATAATAATAATAATAATAATAATAATAATAATACAACGTCATACAACGTCATAATAATAATAATAATAATAATAATAATAATAATAATAATAATAGTAATACAGTCCTAGACACTTGGGAAGTGTTCGATTTGTGATTTTGTGATACGAAATCCAGCATATCTATCTTGTTTGCTGTGTCATACAACAACAACAATAATAATAATAATAATAATAATAATAATAGACACTTGGGAAGTGTCTGATGTGTGATCCAATACAACAGCCAGCAGAGTGTCTGCTGTAGACTCATCTTGTTGTGTTTCAAATAATAATAATAATAATAATAATAATAATAATAATAATAATACAACGTCATACATCGTCATAATAATAATAATAATAATAATAATAATAATAATAATAATAATAATAGTAATACAGTCCTAGACACTTGGGAAGTGTTCGATTTGTGATTTTGTGATACGAAATCCAGCATATCTATCTTGTTTGCTGTGTCATACAACAACAACAACAACAACAACAACAATAATAATAATAATAATAATAATAATAATAATAGACACTTGGGAAGCGTCCGACGTGTGATCCAATACAACAGCCAGCAGAGTGTCTGCTGTGGACTCATCTTGTTGTGTTAATAATAATAATAATAATAATAATAATAATAATAATAGTAATAGACACTTGGGAAATGTCCAATGTGTGATCCAATGCAACAGCCAGCAGATTGTTTGCTTGTGGACTCATCTTATTGTGTTTATAATAATAATAATAATAATAATAATAATAATAATAATAATACACTTGGGAAGTGTCCGACGTGTGATCCAATACAACAGCCAGCAGAGTGTCTGCTGTGGACTCATCTTTTTGTGTTTCTAATAATAATAATAATAATAATAATAATAATAATAATAATAATAATAATAAACACTTGGGAAGTGTCCAACGTGTGATCCAAAACAACAGAGTGTCTGCTGTGGACTCATCTTGTTGTGTTTCTAATAATAATAATAATAATAATAATAATAATAATAATAATAATAATAATAATAATAATAATAATAATAATAATAGACAGACTACAAACAGAGGCACAACTATGTGGCCCAAATGATTCATTGGAACTTATGCCTCAAGTACCACCTCCCAGCAGCAAAGAACTGGTGGGATCACAAACCTGCAAAAGTATTGGAAAATGAACATGCAAAGATACTGTGGGACTTCCGAATCCAGACTGACAAAGTTCTGGAACACAACACACCAGACATCACAGTTGTGGAAAAGAACAAGGTTTGGATCATTGATGTTGCCATCCCAGGTGACAGTCGCATTGACGAAAAACAACAGGAAAAACTCAGCCGCTATCAGGATCTCAAGACTGAACTTCAAAGACTCTGGCAGAAACCAGTGCAGGTGGTCCTGGTGGTGATGGGCACACTGGGTGCTGTGCCAAAAGATCTCAGCCGGCATTTGGAAACAATAGACATTGACAAAATCACCATCTGCCAACTGCAAAAGGCCACCCTACTGGGATCTGCACACATCATCAGAAAATACATCACACAGTCCTAGACACTTGGGAAGTGTTCGACTTGTGGTTTTGCGAAACGAAATCCAGCATATCTATCTTGTTTGCTGTGCCATACAACGTCGTTGTGTTGATAATAATAATAGACACTTGGGAAGTGTCCAACGTGTGATCCAAAACAACAGAGTGTCTGCTGTGGACTCATCTTGTTGTGTTTCTAATAATAATAATAATAATAATAATAATAATAATAATAATAATAATAATAATAATACACTTGGGAAGTGTCCAACGTGTGATCCAAAACAACAGAGTGTCTGCTGTGGAGTCATCTTGTTGTGTTTCTAATAATAATAATAATAATAATAATAATAATAATAATAATAATAATAATTTTATATTTGTATTCCGCCTCCATCTCCCGGAACGGACTCAGGGCGGCTCACATGGGGAGAAGCCCGATCAAACATCCTAAATCTTAAAAGTTTTTTTTTCCTATCCTGAATTTGCAAAAAATTGCAACCTTTGGTACATTCTTAAAAATGAACCCAAACAAAATTATCACATGTCCCAGCTTAGCGGCAAAAGAATTTGCAGGGTGGTAACTTTGGAAAGTTTATTTACAAAGCTGTGTTGGTATAAGAAATACCGCCTTCCATACCGGAGCAGATCGGAATTGTGTGGCTAAAATACCGGAAAATTTGACAAAATCGGTGACTATAAAAAAATCCAGCACCAACGAAAACAATGCGTGCGTACAGCACGTGCGTACAAAATCACGTGCTTTGCAGCATTGTAACTGAGCAAGAATGACAGCTCTGGTTGGTTCAAAAAGTAAATCAGGATACAGTGATTTCTAGGAGTTGTAAGTAATGGGATGTATAGTTCACTTGCAATCTAAGAGTACTCTGAATTCCACCAATGATGGAATTGGACCAAATTTGGCATAAAGAAGCCCCATGACCAAGAAAAAATACTAGAGGTCTTTGGAAGGATTTATAGAAGTTGTAGGCAAAGCTGAAGGTAATATAACTTATTGATAATGTCCATCTCCTCAGGCCTAAATAAGAATGTACTAATGTTTAAATTTTGGGAATTATGAAGTTTCCTAAACTTTTCTACTTGTGATGAAAAGGGGAAGTCTGGAATAGGGATTTATATTTGAATACAGCCTATTTTATATCCACAGCCACTGGTGCATTTTACTGAATTTTTAAATAGGGTTTTATCATGTTTTGCGTAAAATTGTTATGTACATTTACATTGTTATTTTATTTGGTCACGTACTGTTGTGTTTTAGGTGTGCTGCACTTTTGTGTGCTTTTGTGAGCCGCCCCGAGTCCCTTCGGGGAGATGGTGGCGGGATATAAATAAAGTTTTATTATTATGGTTATTATTTTATTTTTACTTTTAATTAGTTTTTATTAAAGCAAAACAATACAATAAAATCGAAGGTAAAGGGGGCAGAAAGAGAAAAAAGGAAAAAGAAAGATTATTATTATTATTTTATTATGACACAGCAAACAAGATAGATATGCTGGATTTCGTTTCACAAAATCACAAGTCAAACACTTCCCAAGTGTCTAGGACTGTGTGATGTATTATTATTATTATTATTATTATTATTATTATTGACACAACGACATTGTATGACACAGCAAACGAGGTCTATATGCTGGATTTCGTATCACAAAATCACAAGTCAAACACTTCCCAAGTGTCTAGGACTGTGTGATGTATTATTATTATTATTATTATTATTATTATTATTATTATTATTATTGACACAACGACATTGTATGACACAGCAAATGAGGTCTATATGCTGGATTTCGTTTCACAAAATCACAAGTCGAACACTTCCCAAGTGTCTAGGACTGTGTGATGTATTATTATTATTATTATTATTATTATTATTATTATTGACACAACGACATTGTATGACACAGCAAACGAGGTCTATATGCTGGATTTCGTATCACAAAATCACAAGTCAAACACTTCCCAAGTGTCTAGGACTGTGTGATGTATTATTATTATTATTATTATTATTATTATTATTATTATTGACACAACGACATTGTATGACACAGCAAACGAGGTCTATATGCTGGATTTCGTTTCACAAAATCACAAGTCAAACACTTCCCAAGTGTCTAGGACTGTGTGATGTATTATTATTATTATTATTATTATTATTATTGACACAACGACATTGTATGACACAGCAAATGAGGTCTATATGCTGGATTTCGTTTCACAAAATCACAATTCGAACACTTCCCAAGTGTCTAGGACTGTGTGATGTGTTTTCGGATGATGCGCGCAGATCCCAATAAGGTGGCCTTTTGCAGTTGGCAGATCGTAATTTTGTCTATTATTATTACTATTATTATTATTATTATTATTATTATTATTGTATGACTAAGCAAAGAAGATAGACATGCTGGATTTCGTATCACAAAATCACAATTCGAACACTTCCCAAGTATCTAGGACTGTGTGATGTATTTTCGGATGATGCGTGCAGATCCCAGTAAGGTGGCCTTTTGCAGTTGGCAGATCATAATTTTGTCTATTATTATTATTATTATTATTATTATTATTATTATTATTATTATTATTATTTTATGACACAGCAAACAAAATAGATATGCTGGATTTCGTATCACAAAATCACAAGTCGAACACTTCCCAAGTGTCTAGGACTGTGTGATGTATTTTCGGATGATGCGCGCAGATCTCAGTAGGGTGGCCTTTTGCAGTTGGCAGATCATGATTTTGTCAATGTCTATTGTTTCCAAATGCCGACTGAGATCTTTTGGCACAGCACCCAATGTGCCCATCACCACCGGGACCACCTGCACTGGTTTCTGCCAGAGTCTTTGAAGTTCAATCTTGAGGTCCTGAGAGCGGCTGAGTTTTTGCAGTTGGCAGATCATAATTTTGTCTATTATTATTATTATTATTATTATTATTATTATTATTATTATTATTATTATTTTATGACACAGCAAACAAGATAGATATGCTGGATTTCATATCACAAAATCACAAGTCGAACACTTCCCAAGTATCTAGGACTTATTATTATTATTACTGTTTTATTATGACACAGCAAACAAGATAGATATGCTGGATTTCGTATCACAAAATCACAAGTCGAACACTTCCCAAGTGTCTAGGACTGTGGTATGTATTATTATTATTATTATTATTATTATTATTATTATTATTATTATTATTATTTTATTGAATGACACAGCAAACAAAATAGATATGCTGGATTTCACATCACAAAATCACAAGTCGAACACTTCCCAAGTGTCTAGGACTGTGTGATGTATTATTATTATTATTATTATTATTATTATTATTATTATTATTATTATTATGACACAGCAAACAAGATAGACTTGCTGGATTTCATATCACAAAATCACAAGTCGAACACTTCCCAAGTATCTAGGACTGTGTGATGTATTATTATTATTATTATTATTATTATGATACAGCAAACAAGATAGATATGCTGGATTTCATTTCACAAAATCACAAGTCAAACACTTCCCAAGTGTCTAGGACTGTGTGATGTATTATTATTATTATTATTATTATTATTATTATTATTATTATTATTATTGACACAACGACATTGTATGACACAGCAAATGAGGTCTATATGCTGGATTTCGTTTCACAAAATCACAAGTCGAACACTTCCCAAGTGTCTAGGACTGTGTGATGTATTATTATTATTATTATTATTATTATTATTATTATTGACACAACGACATTGTATGACACAGCAAACGAGCTCTATATGCTGGATTTCGTATCACAAAATCACAAGTCAAACACTTCCCAAGTGTCTAGGACTGTGTGATGTATTATTATTATTATTATTATTATTATTATTATTGACACAACGACATTGTATGACACAGCAAACGAGGTCTATATGCTGGATTTCGTATCACAAAATCACAAGTCAAACACTTCCCAAGTGTCTAGGACTGTGTGATGTATTATTATTATTATTATTATTATTATTATTATTATTATTATTGACACAACGACATTGTATGACACAGCAAATGAGGTCTATATGCTGGATTTCGTTTCACAAAATCACAAGTCGAACACTTCCCAAGTGTCTAGGACTGTGTGATGTATTATTATTATTATTATTATTATTATTATTATTATTGACACAACGACATTGTATGACACAGCAAACGAGGTCTATATGCTGGATTTCGTATCACAAAATCACAAGTCAAACACTTCCCAAGTGTCTAGGACTGTGTGATGTATTATTATTATTATTATTATTATTATTATTATTGACACAACGACATTGTATGACACAGCAAACGAGGTCTATATGCTGGATTTCGTATCACAAAATCACAAGTCAAACACTTCCCAAGTGTCTAGGACTGTGTGATGTATTATTATTATTATTATTATTATTATTATTATTATTATTATTATTGACACAACGACATTGTATGACACAGCAAATGAGGTCTATATGCTGGATTTCGTTTCACAAAATCACAAGTCGAACACTTCCCAAGTGTCTAGGACTGTGTGATGTATTATTATTATTATTATTATTATTATTATTATTATTATTGACACAACGACATTGTATGACACAGCAAACGAGGTCTATATGCTGGATTTCGTATCACAAAATCACAAGTCAAACACTTCCCAAGTGTCTAGGACTGTGTGATGTATTATTATTATTATTATTATTATTATTATTATTGACACAACGACATTGTATGACACAGCAAACGAGGTCTATATGCTGGATTTCGTATCACAAAATCACAAGTCAAACACTTCCCAAGTGTCTAGGACTGTGTGATGTATTATTATTATTATTATTATTATTATTATTATTATTATTGACACAACGACATTGTATGACACAGCAAATGAGGTCTATATGCTGGATTTCGTTTCACAAAATCACAAGTCGAACACTTCCCAAGTGTCTAGGACTGTGTGATGTATTATTATTATTATTATTATTATTATTATTATTATTGACACAACGACATTGTATGACACAGCAAACGAGGTCTATATGCTGGATTTCGTATCACAAAATCACAAGTCAAACACTTCCCAAGTGTCTAGGACTGTGTGATGTATTATTATTATTATTATTATTATTATTATTATTATTATTGACACAACGACATTGTATGACACAGCAAACGAGGTCTATATGCTGGATTTCGTATCACAAAATCACAAGTCAAACACTTCCCAAGTGTCTAGGACTGTGTGATGTATTATTATTATTATTATTATTATTATTATTATTGACACAACGACATTGTATGACACAGCAAACGAGGTCTATATGCTGGATTTCGTATCACAAAATCACAAGTCAAACACTTCCCAAGTGTCTAGGACTGTGTGATGTATTATTATTATTATTATTATTATTATTATTATTATTATTATTGACACAACGACATTGTATGACACAGCAAACGAGGTCTATATGCTGGATTTCGTTTCACAAAATCACAAGTCAAACACTTCCCAAGTGTCTAGGACTGTGTGATGTATTATTATTATTATTATTATTATTATTATTGACACAACGACATTGTATGACACAGCAAATGAGGTCTATATGCTGGATTTCGTTTCACAAAATCACAATTCGAACACTTCCCAAGTGTCTAGGACTGTGTGATGTGTTTTCGGATGATGCGCGCAGATCCCAATAAGGTGGCCTTTTGCAGTTGGCAGATCGTAATTTTGTCTATTATTATTACTATTATTATTATTATTATTATTATTATTATTATTGTATGACTAAGCAAAGAAGATAGACATGCTGGATTTCGTATCACAAAATCACAATTCGAACACTTCCCAAGTATCTAGGACTGTGTGATGTATTTTCGGATGATGCGTGCAGATCCCAGTAAGGTGGCCTTTTGCAGTTGGCAGATCATAATTTTGTCTATTATTATTATTATTATTATTATTATTATTATTATTATTATTATTATTATTATTTTATGACACAGCAAACAAAATAGATATGCTGGATTTCGTATCACAAAATCACAAGTCGAACACTTCCCAAGTGTCTAGGACTGTGTGATGTATTTTCGGATGATGCGCGCAGATCTCAGTAGGGTGGCCTTTTGCAGTTGGCAGATCATGATTTTGTCAATGTCTATTGTTTCCAAATGCCGACTGAGATCTTTTGGCACAGCACCCAATGTGCCCATCACCACCGGGACCACCTGCACTGGTTTCTGCCAGAGTCTTTGAAGTTCAATCTTGAGGTCCTGAGAGCGGCTGAGTTTTTGCAGTTGGCAGATCATAATTTTGTCTATTATTATTATTATTATTATTATTATTATTATTATTATTATTATTATTATTTTATGACACAGCAAACAAGATAGATATGCTGGATTTCATATCACAAAATCACAAGTCGAACACTTCCCAAGTATCTAGGACTTATTATTATTATTACTGTTTTATTATGACACAGCAAACAAGATAGATATGCTGGATTTCGTATCACAAAATCACAAGTCGAACACTTCCCAAGTGTCTAGGACTGTGGTATGTATTATTATTATTATTATTATTATTATTATTATTATTATTATTATTATTTTATTGAATGACACAGCAAACAAAATAGATATGCTGGATTTCACATCACAAAATCACAAGTCGAACCCTTCCCAAGTGTCTAGGACTGTGTGATGTATTATTATTATTATTATTATTATTATTATTATTATTATTATTATTATTATGACACAGCAAACAAGATAGACTTGCTGGATTTCATATCACAAAATCACAAGTCGAACACTTCCCAAGTATCTAGGACTGTGTGATGTATTATTATTATTATTATTATTATTATTATTATTATTATGACACAGCAAACAAGATAGACTTGCTGGATTTCATATCACAAAATCACAAGTCGAACACTTCCCAAGTATCTAGGACTGTGTGATGTATTATTATTATTATTATTATTATTATTATTATTATTATTATTATGACACAGCAAACAAGATAGACTTGCTGGATTTCATATCACAAAATCACAAGTCGAACACTTCCCAAGTGTCTAGGACTGTGTGATGTATTTTCGGATGATGTGCACAGATCCCAGCAGGGTGGCCTTTTGCAGTTGGAAAATTATTATTATTATTATTATTATTATCATTATTATTATTATTATTATTATTATTACCCTGTTTCCCCTAAAATAAGACATCCCCAGAAAATAAGACCTAGTAGAGATTTTGCTGAATTGCTAAATATAAGGCCTCCCCTGAAAGTAAGACCTAGTAAAATTTTTGTTTGGAAGCATGACCGCCAAACAGAACACCAGAGCATGCAGGATCGGTAAATGTACGTACGATAGAGTGTTGTACATGGAAATATTGGTAGTAACAAGAAATTCTTGATAGGATTCACAGTTAGTCTGGTTATGCTGGTTTGTGATGACAACTACTGTACAGTATATAATAAATGTTCATTTTTTGGTTCAACAATAAAAGTGAATTTTTCTTCATGGAAAAATAAGACATCCCCGAAAATAAGACCTAGTGCATCTTTGGGAGCAAAAATTAATATAAGACACTGTCTTATTTTCGGGGAAACACGGTATTATTATTATTGTAGTTGGCTCACAACCAGGGAAACTGTGACCTCCACCAATGATGGACCTGGATTAAACTTGGCACACAGAACCCCCATGACTAACTCAACCTAATGGAGGGGTTTGCAGGGATTGACTCACCATAGTGGGAGTTGTAGTTTACCCTACAGTCAGAGAGCACATTGAACCCCACCTATGAGTCATCTAGAGCAGGGGTCCCCAAACTTTTTAAGCAGAGGGCCGGTCCACAATCCTTCAGACTGTTGAGGGGCCGAATTATCATTTGAAAAAAAAATACAAACGAATTCCTATACATGTCTTATTTGTAGTGCAACAGCAACAACAACAACGAAAGAACAATACAATATTTAAAAATGAAAACAATTTTAACCAACATAAACCTATTAGGATTTCAATGGAAAGTGTGGGCCTGCTTCTGGCCAATGAGATAGTCAAGTTAATTAGGATTGTTGTTGTTGTTGTTGTTGTTGTGTGCCTTCAAGTCATGTCAGACTTTGGTTGAGCCTAAGTCTAAAATTAATTATTTATTTACTGCATTTATTTACTACATTTATATCCCGCCCTTCTCACCCCGAAGGGGACTCAGAGCAGCTGTATGTACATACAATATATTATATTATTAGCATAACACAATATTAGCATTATATATTACTATATTGAACTATACCACTATACTATTCTATAATATGTAATATATAACATATAATTAATATTATTATATGGTATTACTATTAGTATTATATTGTATAACATAAGATTATTATCAATATTATATGTATATACAATATATTATATTATTAAAACTTATATAAAAATATTATATTATAAAACTGAGGGCGGGGGCCAGGTAAATGACCTTGGAGGGCCGCATCCGGCCCCCGGGCCTTAGTTTGGGGACCCCTGATCTAGAGCAAACTTGCCCAACATAACAAACTTCAAGTACTGATGGAGTTTCTCGGGGTTGACCTGGCATGATGTCCGCTGTAGCTCACCCACAACCTTGTGCGTTTTGTACAATTAAAATTTGACTTTTTCATATAACCCAAGCTAGTATATAAATATAATAGGCACTGCATATGAGAGGAAAATGCAGAGTGTGCAACAATGCCTATGCAGTTGGGAAGATTTTCTACACTGAATGCACAATAGGGAAAAAGTGTTGCAAAGTTAAGTGACTGTGGACACAATCCTAGGGACACTTTCCTGGGATTGAACCCCAATGAATTAGGGGCTGGGAGGAGGCATGCATGGAATTGCTCTGTATATCAATTGGTCTAAAAGTGTTCACAATTTCCCATGGAATAATAATAATAATAATAATAATAATAATAATAATAATAACAACAACAGTCCCAGACACTTGGGAAGTGTCCGACGTGTGATCCAATACAACATCCAGCAGAGTGTCTGCTGTGGACTCATCTTGCTGTGTTTCTAATAATAATAATAATAATAATAATAATAATAATAATAATAATAATAATAATAATAATAAATCATCTGAAAATACATCAAATGGAGTGCCGTTACCTTCCCGCCGGACCAGTACCTATTGCTCTACTCACACTCTGGGGGTTGGTGCTCATCTGCATTTCTAAGCCGAAGAGCCGGCATTGTCCATAGATACCTCCAAAGTCAAGTGGCCATAGGCATGACTGCATGAAGTGCCGTTACCTTCCTGCCGGAGCAGTACCTATTGCTCTACTCACACTCTGGGGGTTGGCGCTCATCTCCATTTCTAAGCCGAAGAGCCGGCGTTGTCCGTAGACACCTCCAAGGTCATGTGGCCATAGGCATGACTGCATAGAGCAACGTTACCTTCCTGTACCTATTGATCTACTCACATTTGCATGTTTTCGAACTGCCTATTGCTCTACTCACACTCTGGAGGTTGGTGCTCATCTCCATTTCTAAGCCGAAGAGCCAGCATTGTCCATAGACACCTCCAAGGTCATGTGCCTGGCATGACTACATAGAGGGCCGTTACCTTCCCACCGGAGCGGTGCCTATTGCTCTACTCACGCTCTGGGGGTTGGTGCTCATCTTTGTTTCGAAGCCGAAGAGCCGGCGTTGTCCATAGACACCTCCAAGGTCATGTGCCTGGCATGACTGCATGGAGCGCTGTTACCTTCCCGCCGGAGCAGTACCTATTGCTCTACTCACGCTCTGGCGGTTGGTGCTCATCTCCGTTTCGAAGCCGAAGAGCCGGCATTGTCCATAGACACCTCCAAAGTCAAGTGGCCACTGTCATGACTGCATGGAGTGCTGTTACCTTCCCTACTGTACCATTGGATAAACACAGATGTCTATTCTAAACAATGTAATGAACTATATAAAACACAATAATGGTTCAAAACATAAGTCATATACAATATGTATATTAGAGCATCATATACATATTACATTCACAGAATCAATGCTCAGTCCTATGGTATAGAACCCAAAACCTTCCCTACCGTACCTATTGATCTACTCACATTTGCATGTTTTTGAAGCGCTAGGTTGGCAGAAGCTGGGGCTAACAGCGGGAGCTCACTCCGCTCCCCGGATTCGAACCTGCAACCTTTCGGTCCGCAAGTTCAGCAACTCAGGGCTCCGACACCGACCATATACCACAGTTCAGACTGCATTGGGAGTTTCAAAACTTCCCCAAGAAAGGAACAAGCCCAGTCAAAGAAAGGCTTTTTCTTCCCCGAGAGTAGACAAAGCCCCATTTGGGGATGATAATACTCACTCTTTCCTGAGCGAAGGCTTCCTCGAAAAGGAATATCTGAGCCTCCCAGATGCGTGGGGAACACAAGCCATGTTCCCCATGTTGTTGCGGGTGGAAAAAGCAACTCCTCTAATTTGGGAACAGCTGGGCAGAGCAGAGAAGCCAAGGGAGGAGGAAGAAAAGAGAAGGAGGAGAGAGCGAGTCTCTTCCCCAGGCAGGCAGGCAGGCAGAGGAGGTGTGCTCACTCGGCTGTTTGTGTGCTGTGTCAGGGAGTGAGTGAGAGAGTGAGTGAGTGTGCGCCTCCATGTGTCACTCAGACATTCCCCACTTCCTCCTGCCAGGGTGACTCTTTTGGGTGTGGGAGCTGGGAATAAACAGCCTTTTCGCCCCAGGCTCTTGGCTTAGCCGGCTTCCCCTCCTCCTCTCTTTCTTTCTTTCTTTCTTTCTTTCTTTCTTTCTTTCTTTCTTTCTTTCTTTCTTTCTTTCTTTCTTTCTTTCTTTCTTTTTTTCTATCCTTCCCAAGACAGGACACTCGATCTCTTCGAGAGCAACTGGAGGAACAGACTCTCCCAATCCTCCCGGCGCTTTTCCCCATATATCCCAGACTCAAGGACTAGTGTGTTTCACCTGCAGCCAGACAGGCCTCTTAGGACAAAAGAAAGAAAGTCCAAAGTAGTTTCTTCCAAAGGCCTGATTCAGGTTTTGTTTCTTCCTCCGGTTCCCTCCTGCTGACTTTGCAACTAAACTACTCTTACAGTAGAGTCTCACTTATCCAAGACTCGCGTATCCAAGCTTCTGGATTATCCAAGCCATTTTTGTAGTCAATGTTTTATTTATTTATTTACTAGCGTTGCTGTGGCTTATGCTTTCAGAGTGTTGCTCTTTATTTACTGTCCTGATTTTAGAGATTATATTGTTCTGTATTATTATATCACAGTAATTATTACATATTATATTTATAATCTTATATTATCTGCTTAGAACTGGATTATATGAGGCCCCTTCTACATAGCTGTATAAAATGCACATTGAAGTGGATTCTATGGCAGTGTGGAGTCAGGATAATGCAGTTCAAAGCAGATAATATGAGATTATAAATAATAATAATAATAATAATAATAATAATAATAATAATTTTATTTTTATACCCCGCCCCATCTCCCTGAAGGGACTCGGGGCGGCTTACATGGGGCCTAGCCCGATAAAACAATCAATATCAGTAACACGACTATAAAACAATTATGGGTTATATAGCTGTGTGGAAGGGCCTTGAGTCTACACTGCCATATAATCCAGTTAAAATGGGATAATTTGTATTTTATAGGCAGTGTGGAAGAGGCCTAAGTGAGGCCTAACCTGCCTGTCCCCTGGGCTGAGTGGGTTGCTAGGAGACCAAGTGGGCGGAGCTTAGCCTTCTAACTGGCAGCAATTGGAATAAAAACAATTATTCCTCTCCCTCTAATTAGGACTTTATTTTCCTTTTTGTTGTATGAACGTAGAGGCATGGATGAGGGGTTGTGCTGCCAAGTTTAGTGTTTCTGGGATGTGCAGTTTTGTTGTTTTGTCCTAGGCTGAAATTTCATTACCCTTTTATATACAGTAGAGTCTCACTTATCCAAGCTAAACAGACCAGCAGAACCTTGGATAAGTGAATATCTTGGATAATGAGAGATTAAGGAAAAGCCTATTAAACATCAAATGAGGTTATGATTTTACAAATGAAGCACCAAAACTTCATGTTATACAACAAATTTGACAGAAAAAGTAGTTCAATATGAAATAATGCTATGTAGTAATTACTGTATTTACTAATTTAGCACCGAAATATCATGATGTATTGAGAACATTGACTACAAAAATGCGTTGGATAATCCAGAACGTTGGATAAGTGAGACTCTACTGTAATAAACTTTATTTATACCTCACCACCATCTCCCATAGGCACAGCAGAGGGTTAAACACTTGTGCTGGCAGGACTGACGACTTGAAGTTTGGGTTGCTGACCTGAAGGTTGCCGGTTCAAATCTAACCTGGGGAGAGCACGGATGAGCTCCCTCTGTCAGCTCCAGAACCAGAACATGAGAGAAGCCTCCCACAAGGATGTGCCGGCAGAACTGCTGACTGACAGGTTGGCAATTTGAATCTAAGGAGAGCAGGTGAGCTCCCTCTGTCAGCTCCAGCTCCATGCGGGGACGTGAGAGAAGCCTCCCACAAGGATGGTCAAAACCCTTTGTGCCGGCAGAACTGCTGACTGACAGGTCGGCGGTTTGCATCCAGGGAGAGTAGGTGAGCTCCCTCTGTCAGCTCCAGCTCCCCATGCAGGGACATGAGAGAAGCCTCCCACAAGGATGGTCAAAACATCAAAAACATCCGGTTAATGTCCCCTGGGCAACGTCCCTGCAGATGGCCAATTCTCTCTATTGATCTACCCACATTTGCATGTTTTCAAACTGCTAGGCTGGCAGAAGCTGGGGCTAACAGTGTGCGCTCATCTCATTCCCCCGGATTTGAACCAGCAACCTTTCGGTCAGCAAGTTCAACAGCTCAGCTGTTTAACCTGCTGCGTCACTGGGGGCTCCCGATACACTAACCCTATACATATGATAATACAAAACTTACAGATCAGTATCCTTGGTGAGCTAAGCATTTTTTTGGAATTTGAAATCCATTTGCAGCCATTAGGGAAAGCTGGGCACTAAGGGAGAAAGAGGGAGGAGAGAAACCGGGACATTTAAAAAGCAGCAGAAGAAATGGGAAGGCAGGTGAAAAGTGTGCTGACATCCTGCGTCTAAAAGGGTATAATTACTACTTGGAGTTGATGCAACATAGACTGAAGCATATTAAATGGGTGGATGCCCTTTCTGAAATGAGTAACCTGCAATGGATTGTGAGTCTCCTTTAAATAATAATAATAATAATAATAATAATAATAATAATAATAATAATAATAATACATTATTATTAAAATATTATTATTAAAATACATCACACAGTCCTAGACACTTGGGAAGTGTTCGACTTGTGATTTTATGAAACGAAATCCAGCATATCTATCTTGTTTGCTGTGACATACTAAAATAATAATAATAATAATAATAATAATAATAATAATAATAATCACACAGTCCTAAACACTTGGAAAGTGCCCGACTTGTGATTTTGTGATACGAAATCCAGCATATCTATCTTGTTTGCTGTGCCATACAATAATAATAATAATAATAATAATAATAATAATAATAATAATAATAAATCACACAGTCCTAGACACTTGGGAAGTGTTCGACTTGTGATTTTGTGATACGAAATCCAGCATATCTATCTTGTTTGCTGTGCCATACAATAATAATAATAATAATAATAATAATAATAATAATAATAATAATAATAATAAATCGCACAGTCCTAAACACTTGGAAAGTGCCCGACTTGTGATTTTGTGATACGAAATCCAGCATATCTATCTTGTTTGCTGTGCCATACAATAATAATAATAATAATAATAATAATAATAATAATAATAATAATAATAATAAATCGCAAAACACTTGGAAAGTGCCCGACTTGTGATTTTGTGATACGAAATCCAGCATATCTATCTTGTTTGCTGTGCCATACAATAATAATAATAATAATAATAATAAATCGCACAGTCCTAAACACTTGGAAAGTGCCCGACTTGTGATTTTGTGATACGAAATCCAGCATATCTATCTTGTTTGCTGTGCCATACAATAATAATAATAATAATAATAATAATAATAATAATAATAATAATAATAAATCGCAAAACACTTGGAAAGTGCCCGACTTGTGATTTTGTGATACGAAATCCAGCATATCTATCTTGTTTGCTGTGCCATACAATAATAATAATAATAATAATAATAAATCGCACAGTCCTAAACACTTGGAAAGTGCCCGACTTGTGATTTTGTGATACGAAATCCAGCATATCTATCTTGTTTGCTGTGCCATACAATAATAATAATAATAATAATAATAATAATAATAATAATAATAATAATAATAATAAATCGCACAGTCCTAAACACTTGGAAAGTGCCCGACTTGTGATTTTGTGATACGAAATCCAGCATATCTATCTTGTTTGCTGTGCCATACAATAATAATAATAATAATAATAATAATAATAATAATAATAATAATAATAATAATAATAAATCGCACAGTCCTAAACACTTGGAAAGTGCCCGACTTGTGATTTTGTGATACGAAATCCAGCATATCTATCTTGTTTGCTGTGCCATACAATAATAATAATAATAATAATAATAAATCGCACAGTCCTAAACACTTGGAAAGTGCCCGACTTGTGATTTTGTGATACGAAATCCAGCATATCTATCTTGTTTGCTGTGCCATACAATAATAATAATAATAATAATAATAATAATAATAATAATAATAAATCGCAAAACACTTGGAAAGTGCCCGACTTGTGATTTTGTGATACGAAATCCAGCATATCTATCTTGTTTGCTGTGCCATACAATAATAATAATAATAATAATAATAATAAATCGCACAGTCCTAAACACTTGGAAAGTGCCCGACTTGTGATTTTGTGATACGAAATCCAGCATATCTATCTTGTTTGCTGTGCCATACAATAATAATAATAATAATAATAATAATAATAATAATAATAATAATAAATCGCAAAACACTTGGAAAGTGCCCGACTTGTGATTTTGTGATACGAAATCCAGCATATCTATCTTGTTTGCTGTGCCATACAATAATAATAATAATAATAATAATAAATCGCACAGTCCTAAACACTTGGAAAGTGCCCGACTTGTGATTTTGTGATACGAAATCCAGCATATCTATCTTGTTTGCTGTGCCATACAATAATAATAATAATAATAATAATAATAATAATAATAATAATAATAATAATAAATCGCAAAACACTTGGAAAGTGCCCGACTTGTGATTTTGTGATACGAAATCCAGCATATCTATCTTGTTTGCTGTGCCATACAATAATAATAATAATAATAATAATAAATCGCACAGTCCTAAACACTTGGAAAGTGCCCGACTTGTGATTTTGTGATACGAAATCCAGCATATCTATCTTGTTTGCTGTGCCATACAATAATAATAATAATAATAATAATAATAATAATAATAATAATAATAAATCGCAAAACACTTGGAAAGTGCCCGACTTGTGATTTTGTGATACGAAATCCAGCATATCTATCTTGTTTGCTGTGCCATACAATAATAATAATAATAATAATAATAAATCGCACAGTCCTAAACACTTGGAAAGTGCCCGACTTGTGATTTTGTGATACGAAATCCAGCATATCTATCTTGTTTGCTGTGCCATACAATAATAATAATAATAATAATAATAATAATAATAATAATAATAATAATAATAAATCGCACAGTCCTAAACACTTGGAAAGTGCCCGACTTGTGATTTTGTGATACGAAATCCAGCATATCTATCTTGTTTGCTGTGCCATACAATAATAATAATAATAATAATAATAATAATAATAATAATAATAATAATAATAAATCGCACAGTCCTAAACACTTGGAAAGTGCCCGACTTGTGATTTTGTGATACGAAATCCAGTATATACATCTCGTTTGCTGTGTCATACTATGTCTTTGTGTCAATAATAATAATACTAATACGAAATGATGTATGTGAGTTAAGGTTTATGTTTCTACATCTCATTGTTACTTTGTGCTTTGAAAATAAAATACTGTACTTATTTTAAGCAACAAAACTTTGCCAAACGCAAGAGTGCTTTCGAATTAAGCTATGGTGCAATCCTCTTGCTTTATTTAAAGAATTTGGGAAGGAAGGGGTCCAGATGCCCACATCTTTCACTGCCTGTGCTCCTCTTTCCCCTTACTTCTTCTTTTGTGGATTTTTTTTCTCTCCTTTTGACCCAAAATCTGTTGAGCTGGACAATGCAGAGCTTGGAGCGGAAATGCAACTCTCAGAGGCCTTTTTCACGTTCTCCTGGGGATTCTGGAACAACAAAGTAGTAAGATCAGCTTCTGCCAACCTAGCAGTTCGAAAACATGCAAATGCGAGTAGATCAATAGGTACTGCTCCGGCGGGAATGTAATAGTGCTCCATGCAGTCACACCAGTGGCCACATGACCTTGGAGGTGTCTATGGACAACACTGGCTCTTTGGCTTAGAAATGGAGATGAGCCCCAACCCCCCGAGTGTGAGTAGATCAATAGGTACTGCTCCAGCGGGAATGTAATAGCGCTCCATGCAGTAACGCCAGTGGCCACATGACCTTGGAGGTGTCTATGGACAACGCTGGCTCTTCGACTTGGAAATGGAGATGAGCCCCAACCCCCCGAGTGTGAGTAGATCAATAGGTACTGCTCCAGTGGGAATGTAATAGCGCTCCATGCAGTCATGCCAGTGGCCACATGACCTTGGAGGTGTCTATGGACAACGCTGGCTCTTTGGCTTAGAAATGGAGATGAGCCCCAACCCCCCGAGTGTGAGTAGATCAATAGGTACTGCTCCAGCGGGAATGTAATAGCGCTCCATGCAGTAACGCCAGTGGCCACATGACCTTGGAGGTGTCTATGGACAACGCTGGCTCTTCGACTTGGAAATGGAGATGCGCACCAACCTTCAAAGTCGCACACAACTAGACCTAACGTCAGAGGAAAACCTTGACCTTTACCTATTAATAATAATAATAATAATAACTCCAAGGTCATGTGGCTGGCATGACTGCCTGGAGCACCGTTACCTTCCCTATTAATAATAATAATAATAATAATAATAATAATAATAATAATAATACAGTAGAGTCTCACTTATCCAAGCTAAACGGGCCGGCAGAAGCTTGGATAAGCAAATATCTTGGATAATAAGGAGGGATTAAGGAAAAGCCTATTAAACATCAAATTAGGTTATGATTTTACAAATTAAGCAACAAAACATCATGTTAGACAACAAATTTGGCAGAAAAAGTAGTTCAATACGCAGTAATGCTATGTAGTAATTACTGTATTTATGAATTTAGCACCAAAATATCACGATATATTGAAAACATTGACTACAAAAATGCCTTCGATAATCCAGAGGCTTGGATAAGTGAGTCTTGGATAATTGAGACTCTACTGTAATAATAATATTAATATTAATAATAATAATAATAATAATATAATAACTCCAAGGTCGTGTGGCTGGCATGACTGCATGGAGCGCGGTACCTATTAATCTACTCACATTTGTATGTCTTCTAACTGCTAGGTTGGCAGAAGCTGGGGCTAACAGCGGGAGCTCACTCCGCTCCCCGGATTTGAACCTGCGACCTTTTGGTCCGCACGTTCAGCAGCTTAGCGCTTTAACACTCTGTGCCATCGGGGCCCCCATTATTATTATTATTATTATTATTATTATTATTATTATTATTATTATTATTTGAAACACAACAAGATGAGTCCACAGCAGACACTCTGCTGGCTGTTGAATTGGATCACACGTCTGACACTTTCCAAGTGTCTAGGATTATTATTATTATTATTATTATTATTATTATATTATTATTATTATTATTGTATGACACAACAAACAAGACAGATATGCTGGATTTCGTATCACAAAATCACAAGTCGAACACTTCCCAAGTGTCTAGGACTGTGTGATGTATTATTATTATTATTATTATTATTATTATTATTATTATTATTATTATTATTATTATATGACACAGCAAACAAGATAGATATGCTGGATTTCGTATCACAAAATCACAAGTCAAACACTTCCCAAGTGTCTAGGACTGTGTGATGTATTTTCGGATGATGCGCGCAGATCCCAGTAGGGTGGCCTTTTGCAGTTGGTAGATCGTGATTTTGTCAATGTCTATTGTTTCCAAATACCGGCTGAGATCTTTTGGCACGGCACCCAGTGTGCCGATCACCACCGGGACCACCTGCACTGGTTTCTGCCAGAGTCTTTGAAGTTCAATCTTGAGGTCCTGATAGCGGCTGAGTTTTTCCTGTTGTTTTTCGTCAATGCGACTGTCACCTGGGATGGCAACATCAATGATCCAAACCTTTTTCTTTTCCACAACTGTGATGTCTGGTGTGTTGCGTTCCAGAACTTTGTCAGTCTGGATTCGGAAGTCCCACAGTATCTTTGCGTGCTCATTTTCCAATAGTTTTACAGGTTTGTGATCCCACCAGTTCTTTATTGCAGGGAGGTGGTACTTGAGGCATAAGTTCCAATGAATCATTTGGGCCACATAGTTGCGCCTCTGTTTGTAGTCTGTCTGTGCGATTTTCTTACAGCAGCTGAGGATGTGATCAATGGTTTCGTCGGTTTCCTTGCACAGTCTGCATTTTGGGTCATCAGCTGATTTTTCGATCTTGGCCTGAATTGCCTTTGTCCTGATGTCTTGCTCCTGGGCTGCAAGGATCAGGCCTTCTGTCTCCTTCTTCAGGGTCCCATTCGTGAGCCAGAGCCAGGTCTTCTATTATTATTATTATTATTATTATTATTATTATTATTATTATTATTAATTGCCTTTGTCCTGATGTCTTGCTCCTGGGCTGCAAGGATCAGGCCTTCTGTCTCCTTCTTCAGGGTCCCATTCGTGAGCCAGAGCCAGGTCTTCTATTATTATTATTATTATTATTATTATTATTATTATTATTATTAATAATTACCTTTGCCCTGATGTCTTGCTCCTGGGCTGCAAGGACCAGGCCTTCTGCCTCCTTCTTCAGGGTCCCATTCGTGAGCCAGAGCCAGGTCTTCTCCTTATCAGCTTTTCCTTCAGTTTTGTCAAGGAACTTTCCATGCAAGGTTTTGTGGTGCCAGCTGTCAGCTCTAGTTTGTAGTGCGGTTTTCTTGTACTGATTTTTTGTTATTATTATTATTGTTTTCCAAGTTGTGGCAAAACATCTTTTGACTGGCAGAACAAAAACAAAAACCTCTCTGGAATGATTGAGATTCTTGGGCTTAGAAACTTTTCAAAAGTAACTTTATTTATTCTCCGCTCTGCCGTCTTCGATTTATATAGATGCTCACCTCTTCCTTTCTCAGCTGACCGTGTAAAGAGCTTCTTGCTTATAGAATATTCCTCGCAGAGCCTCGAAAGCCCAAAAGTGAATCTCGCCTCCTTGTTTTTGCAGACTAACATGGTATGTTTCCTGGAGTCTCCCTTCCGAGGAGAATTCTGAATCATCTGCTGCGGAAATGAGTTGAACATCCCTTGGAACTAAGGAATATCCCGTCATGCCTTGCTTCTGCAAACTAGCCACCCTGGGACGGGACTCCCAAGAATCATTGAGAAGGTAATTGCTTGACATGCTGCTGAATTCCAAGAAGGATGCCCAGCTCTTTAAGCCGCTCCTCATAGGGTTTGTTCTCCAAATCCTCAGCGGTGTTTTTCTAATGACATGCTACTTATTTAATTCTGATTTTTTTTAAAAAGAGTGTTGGTAGTCAACAGGCTATATTCTTGGGAAAACAGTATGCAACTCATGGTTATTAATAGAAATTATTAATTATTAATAGAAAAAGAAAGCAGCATGGCCTGATCCCACATATATACGTATATATTCTAATATTATGTATTTAAGCACGTTAATCTTCTAGTAGGAATTGGGGTGCAAACTTTGGTGTTTCACATACTGTATATACTCGAGTATAAGCCTAGTTTTTCAGCCCTTTTTTTAAGACTGAAAAAGCCCCCTTATACTCGGGTGAGGGTCCTGGTTGGCTTATATTTGGGTCAGCCTATATTCGGGAATATATGGTACATTTATTAGTTTTCTCTATTATTATTGGTATTATTACATTTATTATTTTTCTCTATTATTGTTGCTACTATTACATTTATTTTACTCTATTATTATTATTATTATTATTAATAATAATAATAATACATTTATTATTTCACTGATCTTATTATTATCATTATATTTATTATTTTACTCTATTATTAATAATACTTTTATTATTTCACTCTGATATTATTATATTTATTATTTTATTCTATTTATTACTACATGTTTTATTTTCCTATATTTATTATTATTATTATTATTATTATTATTATTATTATTATTATGACATGTATTATTTTATTCTATTATTATTAAAAGGATACATAAGCACATTTACATTGAAGAAGATGTAAATGTGCTTATGTATCCTTTTAATAATAATAGACTAAAATAAAATGTAATAGTAGCAACAATAATAGAGAAAAATAATAAATTGAAGAAGATGAGAATCATGATTTGATCAGAATTGGACAGTCTTGTCTTAAATTTGAGCTTTATGTAAATATTCAAAAACATTTAACCTACGGATGCCTCAATGTAATTTTATTGGTATCTGTTTTTATTTCTGAAATTTACCACCCTCGGCTTATACTGGAGTCAATGTTTTCCCAGTTTTTTTGTGGTAAAATTAGGTGCCTCGGCTTATATTCGGGTCGGCTTATACTCGAGTATATACGGTAAGTCATTAGCATGCTGGCTGTTATCCGAACAGAGGATGGGCCGGAGATGTCACTGCCTTGGTCCTTATACTGGAGTCAATGTTTTCCCAGTTTTTTGTGGTAAAATTAGGTGCCTCGGCTTATATTCGGGTCGGCTTATACTCGGATATATACGGTAATTCTTCCACAAGTAAGAGTAAAGTAAACTACATATATTTCAACATGTTGTTGAAGGCTTTCATGGCCAGAATCACCAGGTTGCTGTGACTTTTCAGGGTTGTATGGCCTTGTTTCAGAAGCATTCTCTCCTGACGTTTCACCCACATCTATGGCAGGCATCCTCAGAGGTTGTGAGGTCTGTCGGAAACTAGGCAAGTGGGGTTTATATACCTGTGGAATAATGTCCCGGGTGGGAGAAAGAACTCTTGTCTGTTGGAGGCAAGTGTGAATGTTGCCGTTGGTCACCTTGATTAGCATCGAATAGCCTTGCAGCGTCAAAGTCTTGCTGCCTGGGGGAATCCTTTGTCGGGAGGTGTTAGCTGGCCCTGATTGTTTCCTGTCTGGAATTCCCCTGTTTGCTGAGTGTTGTTCTTTATTTGCTGTTCTGATTCTAGAGTTTTTTTAAATACTAGTAGCTGGATTGTGTTCATTTTTAAAAAAATAATAATTTTTATTATGTTATAAGTACTGTATTTTTTTGCTTCCAAACTTTAGCTAGAACAAGTCTTGCGGCTGTCCCTATAAGGAAGAGCATTTTATCCTGATTTTTATTCAGTTTCACATTTGTAATGCCTAACAGGTACATTTCAGGTATCATAGGGAAATTTAATTTTTGTGTGTGTTGCTTTATGTATTGTGTTCATTTTCATGGTTTCTATTCAAATGAACAAGTTTGGGTTCTTTGCGGAAACTGTCCTCATTTTGCCTCCGTCTCCCCATCGCTATTTCCCCTTGTGTAATAGCAGGCGGCTCTCAGTAAATCAAGGCAAACCATCCGTCATATTTTGAAACAAGTGTTTTGTCAACATAAGGATGTCTTTACATTGTGTTTTGAATTTCTTTGAACCCCATTAGCCTGTGGGCAGTATAAGGGCGCCCCCTCCTGGTATAATGCATGAAGTCAGTGCTCCAAGAACTAGGGTGACCGTCATCATTATCTCAATGTGTTCCTGAGAGTATATTTGTAGACCTTAGGAAGCTGTTTTTTTTATTTACTGTATATACTCGAGTATAAGCCTAGTTTTTCAGCCTTCTTTTTAAGACTGAAAAAGCACCCCTCGGCTTATACTCGGGTGAGAATCCTGGTTGGCTTATATTTGGTTCAGCTTATACTCGAGAATATATAATAATAATAATAATAATAATAATAATAATAATAATAATAACTGGCACAACAAAACATTGCATGGAAAGTTCCTTGACAAAATTGAAGGAAAAGCTGATAAGGAGAAGACCTGGCTCTGGCTCACGAATGGGACCCTGAAGAAGGAGACAGAAGGCCTGATCCTTGCAGCCCAGGAGCAAGACATCAGAACAAAGGCAATTCAGGCCAAGATCGAAAAATCAGCTAATGACCCAAAATGCAGACTCTGCAAGGAAACCGACGAAACCATTGATTATATCCTCAGCTGCTGTAAGAAAATTGCACAGACAGACTACAAACAGAGGCACAACTATGTGGCCCAAATGATCCATTGGAACTTATGCCTCAAGGACCACCTCCCAGCAGCAAAGAACTGGTGGGATCACAAACCTGCAAAAGTATTGGAAAATGAACACGCAAAGATACTGTGGGACTTCCGAATCCAGACTGACAAAGTTCTGGAACACAATACACCAGACATCACAGTTGTGGAAAAGAACAAGGTTTGGATCATTGATGTCACTATCCCAGGTGACAGTCGCATTGACGAAAAACAACAGGAAAAACTCAGCCGCTATCAGGACCTCAAGATTGAACTTCAAAGACTCTGGCAGAAACCAGTGCAGGTGGTCCCGGTGGTGATGGGCACACTGGGTGCCGTGCCAAAAGATCTCAGCCGGCATTTGGAAACAATAGACATTGACAAAATCACAATCTGCCAACTGCAAAAGGCCACCCTGCTGGGATCTGCGCACATCATCCGAAAATACATCACACAGTCCTAGACACTTGGGAAGTGTTCGACTTGTGGTTTTGTGAAACGAAACCCAGCATATCTATCTTGTTTGCTGTGTCATACAACGTTGTTGTGTCAATAATAATAATAATAATAATAATAATAATAATAAAACTTTATTTATATCCCGCCACCATCTCCCCAACGGGGACTCGGGGCGGCTTACATGGGGCCATGCCCAGAACAATACAATATAGCAAAATATAAAAACAACATATCATAATACAATTATAACAATACAAAAATAATCATGTACAGTACAACACAAAATCAAAAAAGCAATATAACAGGGCGGGCCGCATGAACACTCAGTTAAAACCTGGGGTGAGAAAAAGATAAGAATAAAACCACGGGGAGCAGAGACATAAAATAGCAAACAGTCTGGAGGATAGATATGGTACATTTATTATTTTTCTCTATTATTGTTGGTATTATTACATTTATTATTTTTATCTATTATTGTTGGTATTATTACATTTATTATTTTTCTCTATTATTATTGGTATTATTACATTTATTAGGAGCCCCAGATGGCGTAGTGGACTAAGTGACTTGAAGGTTGGATTGCTGACCTAAAAGCTGCCAGGTTCGAATCCCACCTGGGGAGAGTGTGGATGAGCTCCCTCTATCAGCTCCAGCTCCATGCGGGGATATGAGAGAAGCCTCCCACAAGGACGATAAAAACATCAAAAACATCCGGGCGTCCCCTGGGCAACGTCCTTGCAGACGGCCAATTCTCTCACTCCAGAAGCAACTCCGGTTGCTCCTGACACGAAAAAAAAAATACATTTATTATTTTTCTCTGTTATTGTTGCTACTACTGAATTACATTTATTTTACTCTATTTTTTATTATTATTAATACAGTAGAGTCTCACTTATCCAAGACTCGCTTATCCAACGTTCTGGATTATCCAAGGCATTTTTGTAGTCAATGTTTTCAATATATCATGATTTTTTGGTGCTAAATTCGTAAATACAGTATTTACAACATAACATTACTGCATATTGAACTACTTTTTCTTTCAGATTTGTTGTAGAACATGATGTTTTGATGCTTAATTTGTAAAATCAAAACCTATTTTGATGTTTAATAGGTGTTTTCTTAATCTCTCCTTATTATCCAACATATTCACTAATCCAACGTTCTGCCGGCCCGTTTATGTTGGATAAGTGAGACTCTACTGTATTTTACTCTATTTTTATTATAATATTGTATGACACAGCAAACAAGATAGATATGCTGGATTTCGTATCACAAAATCACAAGTCGAACACTTCCCAAGTGTCTAGGACTGTGTGATGTATTTTCGGATGATGCGTGCAGATCCCAGTAGGGTGGCCTTTTGCAGTTGGCAGATCGTGATTTTGTCAATGTCTATTGTTTCCAAATGCCGGCTGAGATCTTTTGGCACAGCACCCAATGTGCCCATCACCACCGGGACCACCTGCACTGGTTTCTGCCAGAGTCTTTGCAGTTCAATCTTGAGGTCCTGAGAGCGGCTGAGTTTTTCCTGTTGTTTTTCGTCAATGTGATTGTCACCTGGGATAGTGACATCAATGATCCAAACCTTGTTCTTTTCCACAACTGTGATGTCTGGTGTGTTGTGTTCCAGAACTTTGTCAGTCTGGATTTGGAAGTCCCACAGTATCTTTGCGTGCTCATTTTCCAATACTTTTGCAGGTTTGTGATCCCACCAGTTCTTTGCTGCTGGGAGGTGGTACTTGAGGCATAAGTTCCAATGAATCATTTGGGCCACATAGTTGTGCCTCTGTTTGTAGTCTGTCTGTGCGATTTGGGAGGTGGTACTTGAATTATTATTATTATTATTATTATTATTATTATTATTATTATTATTATTAACATTGAGGCTGGGTGGCCATCTGTCAGGGATGCTTTGCTAGTGCTCTTGGTGCACAAAGGCAGAAGGGGGTTGGACTAAATGGCACAAAGGGTCTCTTCTAACCCTCTCTATTATTACTGTATTATTATTATTATTATTATTATTATTATTATTAACATTGATTCTGGGTGGCCATCTGTCAGGGGTGCTTTGTTTGTGCTTTCGGTGCACAAAGGCAGAAAGGGATTGGACTCAATGGCCCAAAGGGTCTCTTCCAATCCTCTTTTTTATTATTATTTTTGTTGTTGTTATTATTATTATTATTATTATTATTATTAATTGCTCGGTGGCCAACTATAGTTCGGCCCTCCAATGGTCCGAAGGATCGTGAACTGGCCCCCTGTTTAAAAAGTTAGGGGACCCCTGACCTAAAGCTTCATAGAGCTTCTGTTCAACCATTTCAAAGCTTCCTACTTGAGCGGTGATGGCACGATCAGCAGCATAGATGAAACTCTGTGTCTGTGTTTTGGATGGATTTGGAATCAGCTGGTTTCTCTGTAATAGTCAGTAAGATCACCTAAAGCTTCAGAGAGCTTTTGTTCAATCATTTCAAAGCTCCCTGCTTGAGCAGTGATGGCCCGATCGTCAGCATAGATGAAACTCTGTGTCTGTGTTTTGGATGGATTAGGAATGAGCTGGTTTCCCTGTAATAGTCAGTAAGATCACCTAAAGCTTCAGAGAGCTTCTGTTTAACCATTTCAAAGCTTCTTACTTGAGCGGTGATGGCACGATCGTCAGCATAGATGAAACTCTGTGTTTTGGATGGATTAGGAATCAGCTGGTTTCCCTATAATAGGCAGTAAGAGCACATAAAGCTTTGATGAGGAACTGAAAAATATGGATTTTTAGACATATATTGTATGCACATTAGAAGCAGTGAAATGTAGAAAAATCAGACTCTCTCTGTGTTAGATTTTAGGGATGCACAAGCTGACAGGACAAGCTGGGAGAAGGGGAGCCTATTTTCTATACATTCCAGTGTGAATTGGTTCCTAGTACAGCTTGACAGGCCAAGAGTGGCCTCTTGATGGATCTCTCTTTTTGGTGTCTGTGACTTGCTACTCGCTTTTAAGAGTACTTAGATAGGAAAATGCTGATTGTGCATATTTATGCCCATGTATGTAAGCATGTGAAGTGACGTACTAATGACGAGATGTATGTAGAAGCATGTTCTTTGTCTGAAAATGTATAAAAGGCAAGTCAACTCCTTGATCGTCTCTCTGGTTTGCTTTTTGGAAGAGATTCCATTTCCAGGGACTCAGCTGAATATAATAAACCGGATGGATTTGGAGTCAGCTGGTTTTCCCTGTAATAGGCAGTAAGAGCACCTCAAGCTTCAGAGAGCTTCTGTTTAACCATTTCAAAGCTTCTTACTTGAGCGGTGGTGGCAAAAGAAGGAAGGAGAGCGTTTGATCTTGGTTATTCAAGAAAGAAAACATTTCTTCAAGTTTTTTATTTTATACACTGGCTTGTATTGCTAGTATCCCCCATCCCGTTATAGTGCAAAACTTCGGAAACACAAAATAAGGTTAAAATGAGCATAAATAAATTGGCACGCGTCGACATAGGAATGAAAACATTGCAAAAACAAAGTCTTTTTCAACACGGGAGCTGGGGTTTTGCGCGATGGCTAAGCCAGAGCTTGCATTTCCAAAGGGGATGCT
>NW_026943826.1:8390162-8417662 GCF_035594765.1 Anolis carolinensis
AATACACATAGTCTTATAGTACAATATAATAATATAATATTTATACTATACTAATATAATATATTGTATATACATATAATATTGATAATAATATTATGATGTAATACAATGTGATAACAATACACTATTATAATTGTATATTTATATTACAATATAGTTGTACAGTACAATATAATAATATAATATTTATATTATACTATACTAATATTATAATATATTGTATATACACATAATATAGTACAATAATAATGCTTATGTAGTGCTTATATTGTGCTATACTAATAATATAATTTATTGTCTGTATATATAGCTTGTAAGCCACCCTGAGTCCCCTTTGGGGTGAGAAGGGCGGGTTATAAATGTTGCTAATAAATAAATAAATACATAAATATATAAACCCCATTTGCCTAGTTTCCAACCTCTGAGGATGTCCGACATAGATGTGGGCGAAACGTCAGGAGAGAATGCTTCTAATCAAGGTGGTCAACTGCAACATTCCCACTTGCCTCAAACCAACAAGAGCTCTTTCTCCCACCCTGGACATTATTCCACAGATATATAAACCCTACTTGTATAGTTTTCCAACAGACCTCAACAGCCTCCAAGACTGACTGCCATAGATGTGGGCAAAACGTCAGGAGAGAATGCTTCTGGAAGATGGCCAGGCAGCCCGGGAAACTCACAGCAACCCAGTGATTCCGGCCGTGATGGCCTTCGACAACACGTATGTACAATATGTCTCTGAAATAAATAGACTTTGTGCAATAGCAGTGTGAAATGCACGGAGCAGTGGCGCTCTCAATCATTTCAATGTGTCAACAGGATTAGGATATTCAAATAATTTCCCATACATATATACAGAGAAAGAGAGAGCTTGCACATGCTGTATGAGCAAAAGAAGTGCCTCCTTTTTCCGAAACACCTCTCCCCACCTAAAACATAAATAAACATAAACGACAACAAACGAACAAATGAACAAAAATAATACAGGATTTTAAAATATGAAATGTAACGGACGGACGGACACAAAGGCGGGTTTCGTGCTCTCCAAGTACAATCTTTGAGCAGCTGATACCTTATAGTAGAAGAGAAAAAGAGAAGAGAAGGAAGCGTAACAGAGCCAGAAGTTTGGGAAAAAGTTTGGGAAAAGTTCCCTAACCCATGACTCCGGGGATGTCAGCAAAGATGGCACATACCCAGGTTGAAAATCATGACGGGCCTTAGAGGACGCGAGCCCTGTTTGTGTTTGTTTTGCTTGTTCTATGATCTTTTAAGGCATCTTTTCAATAGACACCAGCAGGAGAGGCGTCGCCCCGCCATTAAGAACTATATAGGCTCGGTAAGAAGTTTTTGGCTAAATGTGACATTCACAGCTTACATTCAGCTGTTGGCACAGAACCCAACCTACGCCGATGACGCCGCACTGTTGTTGAGGTTGGAAACAGGACATTTTCACGTCAGCAAAAATCAGTCGCGGAAGGATGAAACAGATGAGGAAAACCAGGAGGTCCCTTGTTGTTGTTCTTGGTGTTATTATTTGTTTAGATCCATTCAGGCCTCTATGAAAAACATGACTAAAAACGTCTCTCGTGCACCATCGCGGCGGCTCTCTCCCGCCCGTCACAGCGAGTGGCGGCCGCAGGGGTCAGGCCAGGCCGGTTTGGCGCTCCGACAGATGCTGCAGTTCCCTTGAGACGAGGAGGAGGCGCGAGCGGACTCTTTGTCAAAGACTCGTCGAGGAGACCGAGAGGGTGGGCGAGGAAGGAGGCGGGAAGTTGAGGAGTTCCAGCACGGCCACCCCCACGCTGCTGCGGCGCGTGAACATGCAGGAGGCCGCCACCCACTTGTTGGTGCGCGGGTTGTACTTCTCGATGGAGTTGAGGCTGGAGCTGCCGTCGTTGCCGCCCACCGCGTAGAGCCACCCGTCCATGGCCACCAAGTCGTGGGTGCTCCTGAGAGAGACAAAGGGAAGGAGCGGCATTACCAATGGTCATATTTGCGGCTGCTCAAGACAGTGCTCCATGGATGAGCCTCAGGGTTCACCCCCTTTTTAAGCTTCTCCCCCATGATCTTATAGCACTTTAACCTCCACCATGTTTACAAGTCTTACTTAGTGCACTTTTGCCCAGTTCATGATAATTGCAATTCAAATACAGTGCCCAGCCACGCTCTACAGCAGGGGTCCCCAAACTAAGGCCCGGGGGCCGGATGCGGCCCATCAAAGCTATTTATCCGGCCCTCATGGCACAAGGGCAGAAGGGGGTTGGACTAAACGACCCAAGGGGTCTCTTCTTTTCTTACAACCATTATTATTATTATTATTATTATTATTATTATTATTATTATTATTATTATTATGACATAGCAAACAAGATAGATATCCTGGATTTCGTATCACAAAATCACAAGTCGAACACTTCCCAAGTGTCTAGGACTGTGTGATGTATTATTATTATTATTATTATTATTATTATTATTATTATTATTATTATTATGACACAGCAAACAAGATAGATATGCTGGATTTCATATCACAAAATCACAAGTCGAACACTTCCCAAGTGTCTAGGACTGTGTGATGTATTATTATTATTATTATTATTATTATTATTATTATTATTATTATGACACAGCAAACAAGATAGATATGCTGGATTTCATATCACAAAATCACAAGTCGAACACTTCCCAAGTGTCTAGGACTGTGTGATGTATTTTCGGATGATGCGCGCAGATCCCAGCAGGATGGCCTTTTGCAGTTGTATTATTATTAATTATTATTATTATTATTATTATTATTATTATTATTATTATTATTATATTGTATGACACAGCAAACAAGATAGATATGCTGGATTTTGTATCACAAAATTGCATTATTATTATTATTATTATTATTATTATTAACATTGAAGCTGGGTGGCTATCTGTCAGGGGTGCTTTGCTTGTGCTTTCAGTGCACAAAAGCAGAAGGGGATTGGACTAAATAGCCCAAGGGGTCTCTTCCAACCCTCTTTATTATTATTAATAATAATAATTAACATTGAGACTGGGTGGCCATCTGTCAGGGGTGTTTTGCTTGTGCTTTCGGTGCACAAAGGCAGAAGGGGATTGGACTCAATGGCCCAAAGGTTCTCTTCCAACCCTCTTTTTATTATTATTATTATTAATAACAATAACAATAATAATTATTATTATTGCTCTGTGGCCAACTATAGTCCGGCTCTCCAACTGTCTGAAGGATCGTGAACTGGCTCCCTGTTTCAAAAGTTTGGGGACCCCTGCTCTACAGTTACCTCAATGACTCAGGAGCATGTCTACAAGTTCCCACCAAATCCAAATCTTGAAGACTTCCCTTGACGGTCACCATGTTTCACCCAAGCAGGCCTTTTATGTTAGGGATCTGAACTGATTCACTTCAGGATCAGCATCAAGCCAGGCTTTGAAATGAAGGACGTGACTCAGTTTAGAATGGTCAGGTCAGAACACTCTCACAATTCCTGAATTCTTAGAACCATAGAGCTGGAAGAGACTGCCTACCTCTCCAATTCAAACTTTCTGTTCAAGGCCAGACATCCAAAATTTGACTAATAATAATAATAATAATAATAATAATAATAATAATAATAATAATAACACTTGGGAAGTGTTCGACTTGTGATTTTTTGATATGAAATCCAGCATATCTATCTTGTTTGCTGTGTCATAATAAAATAATAATAATAATAATAATAATAATAATAATAATAATAATAATAATAATAATAATAAGTAAAACAAGCTGTCAAAGAAGAAGAACATGCCCTGGCAGAATATGTAAAGCAAAGTGAAGAACCTGCTTTGATTGAAGTCAAAAATCAGAAACTCCTCAAAGCACAGCAGACAAAAAACCAGTACAAGAAAACCACACTACAAACTAGAGCTGACAGCTGGCACAACAAAACATTGCATGGAAAGTTCCTTGACAAAATTGAAGGAAAAGCTGATAAGGAGAAGACCTGGTGATGGCTCACGAATGGGACCCTGAAGAAGGAGACAGAAGGCCTGATCCTTGCAGCCCAGGAGCAAGACATCAGGACAAAGGCCATTAAGGCCAAGATCGAAAAATCAGTTGATGACCCAAAATGCAGACTGTGCAAGGAAACCGACGAAACCATTGATCATATCCTCATCTGCTGTAAGAAAATCGCACAGACAGACTACAAACAGAGGCACAACTATGTGGCCCAAATGATTCATTGGAACTTATGCCTCAAGTACCACCTCCCAGCAGGAAAGAACTGGTGGGATCACAAACCTGCAAAAGTATTGGAGAATGAGCACACAAAGATACTGTGGGACTTCCGAATCCAGACTGACAAAGTTCTGGAACACAACACACCAGACATCACAGTTGTGGAAAAGAAAAAGGTTTGGATCATTGATGTTGCCATCCCAGGTGACAGTCGCATTGACGAAAAAAAACAGGAAAAACTCAGCCGCTATCAGGACCTCAAGATTGAACTTCAAAGACTCTGGCAGAAACCAGTGCAGGTGGTCCCGGTGGTGATGGGCACACTGGGTGCCATGCCAAAAGATCTCAGCCGGCATTTGGAAATAATAGGCATTGACAAAATTACGATCTGCCAACTGCAAAAGGCCACCCTCCTGGGATCTGCACGCATCATCCGAAAATACATTACAGTCCTAGACACTTGGGAAGTGTTCGACTTGTGATTTTGTGATATGAAATCCAGCATATCTATCTTGTTTGCTGTGTCATAATAAAATAATAATAATAATAATAATAATAATAATAATAATAATAATAATAATAATAATAATAATATTGAACTGCAAAGACTCTGGCACAAGTCCAGACGATCCCAGTGATGATTGGCACACTGGATGCCCAAAGAGCTTGGCCTGCAGTTAAACACAATCAGAACTGACAAAATTATCATCTGTCAACTGCAAAAGGCCACCCTATTCAGAAATGCACGTATTATTCATTGATACATCGAGTGTCTATTGTGTGATCCAGTGCAACAGCCAGCAGAGTGATCTTGTTTGCTGTGTACTCATCATCATCAACATCATCTATGTCTTATTGAAGGCTTTCATGGCCGGAATCACTGGGTTGCTGTGAGTCAAGAATCAATCAGGGCCAGCTAACACCTCCTAACAAAGGATTCCCCCAGCCCGGAAAACTCACAGCAACCCAATATTCAGTCGTTTAGTCCCAATCCCTCCATGAAAGAAGCTGCTCCCTACCTCCGTATGTTCATGGGTGCCACACTTTCCCAAGTGTTTGTTTTGGGATTGTAGCGCTCCACCGAGTTAAGGCAGCTGGTCCCATCGTTGCCGCCAGCCACATACAGCATCCCTTCCAACACAGCCACGCCAGCACTGCTACGACGGCTGAGCATGTTGGCAATGGGGGTCCAGGTGTTGATCTGGTGGGAGAAAGGAAAAGAAAGGAAACACATCTCATCATGCACTTTGACTTTTTTGCTGTGTGCCAAGTTCGGTCCAGGTCCATTGAGCAGGTGAACTATACATCCCAGTATCTACAACTCCTATAAATCATGGAGAATTCTCTCCAAACTTCTCTAGTAAGTTCCGTTGCTGATCAATTCCTCTGTTTGCTGTGTGACGTAGAAATGAAAATTGGAAGTTATGGGAGAAGCAGTGGGCGGGATCATGCAAATTTGACAGCAATGGAGAGAGTCAGGAACACTGGGATGTCTGTGGTGGAGGAAAGACAGAAAATCTAAGATGAAATTGTCCCTTGGATGGTGAGCAGTATGGTGTTTGTGGGGGACTCTGGCAGGGGTCTAGTATATGTTTACGGCGCTCGCCATAACCTGCAATGTCATTGGCGGGAGAGCCATTGGTGTCTCCAGCATAGTGGGAGCTATAGCTGTTTGTGGAAGTGGAAACTCCAGCCACACACACACATATACATATTTTCACTTTTATTATGTGTATAGATCAGTGGTTCCCAAACTTATTTTGCCTGCTGCCCCCTTTCCAGAAAATATATGACTCAGCACCCCCTGGAAAGGGGGTGTGGCTTAGAGGGGTGGGCATGGCTTCTGCTCAAGAGGGCGGGGCTGAGCCTCTCCCCTAGTCTAAGATGCAGGGCTGCGAGGGGGAGGTGGGAGGGGCCACAAATGGGCAGCCAGGACTGGGATGGGCGGAGTTACGAGCTCTGAGGCAGGGCTGAGCTTCTATCCCTCTCCTGGACACGGGGCGGGGCTAGAGGAGGGGGCGGGGCCTCTTCCCAAGTGCCTGACGGGGCTGAACCTCTATACTCCGCCCCCGTGTTCTAACAAGTACCTCAGGGGAGGTATAGAGGCTCAGCCCTGTCTCAGCCCTGTCCCACCCCTAGCCCCGCCCTTTAGTCCTAAAAGGCCTCTCAGGAGAGGTATAGAGGCTCAGCCCAGTCTCAGGCTCTTGAAAGGAGGCCCCGCCCCCTTCCCTAGCTCCGCCCTTTAGTCCTAAAAGGCCTCTCAGGAGAAGTATAGAGGCTCAGCCCTGTCTCGGGCTCTTGAAAGGAGGCCCCGCCCCCTTCCCTAGCTCCGCCCTTTAGTCCTAAAAGGCCTCTCAGGAGAGGTATAGAGGCTCAGCCCTGTCTCAGGCTCTTGGAAGGAGGCCCCTCCCCCTTCACTAGCTCCGCCCTTTAGTCCTAAAAGGCCTCTCAGGAGAAGTATAGAGGCTCAGCCCTGTCTCGGGCTCTTGAAAGGAGGCCCCGCCCCCTTCCCTAGCTCCGCCCTTTAGTCCTAAAAAGCCTCTCAGGAGAAGTATAGAGGCTCAGCCCTGTCTCGGGCTCTTGAAAGGAGGCCCCACCCCCTTCCCTAGCTCCGCCCTTTAGTCCTAACCTAGCTCTGCCCTTTAGTCCTAAAAGGCCTCTCAGGAGAAGTATAGAGGCTCAGCCCTGTCTCGGGCTCTTGAAAGGAGGCCCCGCCCCCTTCCCTAGCTCCGCCCTTTAGTCCTAAAAGGCCTCTCAGGAGAAGTATAGAGGCTCAGCCCTGTCTCGGGCTCTTGGAAGGAGGCCCCGCCCCCTTCCCTAGCTCCGCCCTTTAGTCCTAAAAAGCCTCTCAGGAGAAGTATAGAGGCTCAGCCCTGTCTCGGGCTCTTGGAAGGAGGCCCCGCCCCCTTAACTAGCTCCGCCCTTTAGTCCTAAAAGGCCTCTCAGGAGAGGTATAGAGGCTCAGCCCTGTCTCGGGCTCTTGGAAGGAGGCCCCGCCCCCTTCCCTAGCTCCGCCCTTCAGTCCTAAAAGGCCTCTTAGGAGAGGTAGAGGCTCAGCCCTATCTCAGGCTCTTGGAAGGAGGCCCTGCCCCCTTCCCTAGCTCCGCCCTTTAGTCCTAAAAGGCCTCTCAGGAGAGGTATAGAGGCTCAGCCCTGTCTCGGGCTCTTGGAAGGAGGCCCCGCCCCCTTCCCTAGCTCCGCCCTTCAGTCCTAAAAGGCCTCTTAGGAGAGGTAGAGGCTCAGCCCTATCTCAGGCTCTTGGAAGGAGGCCCTGCCCCCTTCCCTAGCTCCGCCCTTTAGTCCTAAAAGGCCTCTCAGGAGAGCTATAGAGGCTCAGCCCTGACTCTCAGAGATCTGAGATCATTTGTGCAAACAGCCGTCCCATTATGTGAAAATAGCATTAAAATATCAATAGAATTAACAACAATTTAAGCACATGTATCAATGTATTGTCATCTGGCAAAGGGATTGGCTTATTTACCTGGGGCTCATACTTCTCCACCGTTGCCAAGTGCGAAGAACTATCATATCCCCCGACAGCGTACAGATTGCCGTCTGTAAGAAGAGAAGGAGAGGTCAATATCATATATCCCATAACAGTGATGGTAAATTAAAATACAGAGTTTGATGGGTGGGCAGGATGTGTTTTAGCAGGATGTCACATCTGGTCTATTTTGTCCTTTTTTCTGAGTTAAGATAATTGAGGAAACAAACTATTGTAGTTCTGTAGAGTTCTGTGAAAGATTACATGGAAGGCATGAACATGATGTTCCTTCTCGCCCGTCTGCGGAGGCTTTGTCTGGCACTTGGAGACATTAAACATTCCCAAGGACATTTCTGAATCATTCTGCGAGTCAGCAAAGTGAGACTGCCTGCGGGCTCCCCGTTGTTATGATTATGAAGGAGCAAGGAGGGCATGCGGGCTTCATGGCAACAGTGAGATTTACGCATGAGTCGAAGCCAAATACCAGAGGAGGCCCAGGAAAATAAGAGCCCAAGAAACATGTGGTGCGCCTCAGCCTACTTACAACTTCTCTCACACCAGAAGCGACTTGCTGTTTCTCAAGTCACTCCTGACACGGAAAAATATTACATTTACTATGAAGAAATGTTATGCTTGCTGTGAGCTGAATGCTCAACTATAAGTATCCCGTTTTTGTATCTTTGCCTCCTAAGCTCTAAATTCTTTACAGCCACATGGCACTTCACGCTCTGCTTGCTGTGAGCTGAATGCTCAACTATAAGTATCCCGTTTTGGTATCTTTCCCTCCTACGATCTAAATTCTTTACAGCCACATGGCACTTCACGCTCTGCTTGCTGTGAGCTGAATGCTCAACTGTAAGTATCCCGTTCTTGTATCTCTGCCTCCTAAACTCTAAATGTTTTACAGCCACATGGCACTTCACTCTCTGCATGCTGTAAGCTGAATGCTCAACTATAAGTATCCTATTTTTTATCTTTACCTCCTAAGCTCTAAATTCTTTACAGCCACGTGGCACTTCACACTCTGCTTGCTGTGAGCTGAATGCTCAACTATAAGTATCCTGTTTTTGTATCTTTGCCTCCTAAGCTCTAAATTCTTTACAGCCACATGGCACTTCACGCTCTGCTTGCTGTGAGCTGAATGCTCAACTATAAGTATCCCGTTTTTGTATCTTTGCCTCCTAAGCTCTAAATTCTTTACAGCCACATTCACTTCACGCTCTGTTTGCTGTGAGCTGAATGCTCAACTATAAGTATCCCGTTTTGGTATCTTTCCCTCCTACGATCTAAATTCTTTACAGCCACATGGCACTTCACGCTCTGCTTGCTGTGAGCTGAATGCTCAACTGTAAGTATCCCGTTCTTGTATCTCTGCCTCCTAAACTCTAAATGTTTTACAGCCACATGGCACTTCACTCTCTGCATGCTGTAAGCTGAATGCTCAACTATAAGTATCCTATTTTTTATCTTTACCTCCTAAGCTCTAAATTCTTTACAGCCACGTGGCACTTCACACTCTGCTTGCTGTGAGCTGAATGCTCAACTATAAGTATCCTGTTTTTGTATCTTTGCCTCCTAAGCTCTAAATTCTTTACAGCCACATGGCACTTCACGCTCTGCTTGCTGTGAGCTGAATGCTCAACCATCAGTATCCTGCTTATATTTTTGGATGCTCTGCTGTATTTTTGGGAGCTTTTTAAATAGAAAATTATAACAAAAATATCCTGCTTCTCAAAAAAAAATCCAAAAGCAATCTTTTTGCCATTTTATAAAAGGCATGCTGTGTTACTATGCTTTTGTATGTAATGGGACTTGAGCATCCACGGACTGTGGATACCAAGGGCTCACTTACGACCAAAGCTGAGGTTTCTTCCCATCTCAACAGACAAGCTGGCCTTACCTAGCGTTGCCACTCGGACATATCTCCTTCTGGTACTCATGGCCGCAATAGAGGCCCAGGTGCCTGTTAGCGGATCGTATCTCTCGGCACTAAGAGGGAACAACAAAATATGGCCAACAGTCATGACATTCAAAACGCTAGGTAGTCACCACAAACCAAGCTGGTTGAGAGGCAACAGGTGAGCCCTCTTACCTATTGAGACAGGAAGCTCCATCGTACCCTCCAGCAGCGTAGAGAAGTCCGTGCAAAGCGGCCACCCCCAGGCAGCTCCGCCGGGTTCCCATGGAAACCTCCGTCTGCCATGAGTTGGTGACGGGGTCATACGACTCGACGGTGGCCAGGTCTGATGTGCCGTCATAGCTGCAGTGAAACAGAACTTTTACAAACTGGTATTTGCAAGATAACTGAGGAGAAGGAAGCATGCAAAGGGATCTTGTGGCACTTCAGAGACCAAAAGAAAGACATTGGTACTATGGCAGTTCACGCTCTGCTTGCTGTGAGCTGGATGCTCAACTATTATTTTACAGCCACTTTACGCTCTACTTACTGTGAGCTGAATGCTCAACTATTATTTTACAGCCACATGGCACTTCATGCTCTGCTTGCTGTGAACTGAATGCTCAACTATGATTTTACAGCCACATGGCACTTCACACTCTGCATGCTGTGAACTGAATGCTCAACTATTATTTTACAGCCACGTGGCACTTCACGCTCTGCTTGCTGTGAGCTGAATGCTCAACTATTATTTTACAGCCACATGGCACTTCACGCTCTGCTTGCTGTGAACTGAATGCTCAACTATTATTTTACAGCCACATGGCACTTCATGCTCTGCTTGCTGTGAGCTGAATGTTCAACTATTATTTTACAGCCACATGGCACTTCATGCTCTGCTTGCTGTGAGCTGAATGTTCAACTATTATTTTACAGCCACATGGCACTTCCTGCTCTGCTTGCTGTGAACTGAATGCTCAACTATTATTTTACGGCCACATGGCACTTCACGCTCTGCTTGCTGTGAGCTGAATGCTCAACTATTATTTTACAGCCACTTTACGCTCTACTTACTGTGAGCTGAATGCTCAACTATTATTTTACAGCCACATGGCACTCCATGCTCTGCTTGCTGTGAGCTGAATGCTCAACTATAAGTATGCTGTTTTTGCATAGTTTTCATTAACATCCAGAAAATATTAACAGTTCAGAGGTGCTTTTTTGTCAGATTTTGTTAACCGAGGTATACTTATACACTGCTATTATGGGTGGGGCAAAGTGGTTTCTCCTAGACAGGCAAGGCCACCTTACCCTCCCACAGCATACAGCTTGTTCCCAATGGCAGCAACGCCCACCCTGGCCCGGCGCGTGGACATGGAGGCCACCATGTGCCACCGGTCTGTCCGAGTGTCGTAGGCCTCGCAGTCTCCATGGATGGCAAAGAGGCTGCCTCCACCTGCAAGAAACACAGCAGGGAAAGCAACACAATGCAAGGGGAGTAGAAAACAATTTCCGAGAAGTCTCTCACAGAGGCATAGTTTTTGGTCGTACCCACGGCAAACAGAACGGTGCTGGCCCCCTCGCAGCGTCTAGGACGGGTTCGGCTGTTACTAAGGACGCCTCTCTGCTCGGGCATCAGGTGGTACTTGAGGGCCTCAATAAGGAGATCTTTGCACTCTGAGTGGTGCCTCACAAGCAGTTCCGTGTCGACGTTGCTCATCAGGAAGTCGCGGCTCAGGAGCGGGAGCCGGACACACTTCATAAGCTGGAAAGAGGAAATGAATGTTTTCTGAATGTATACCATGCAGCTGTGGGCAAGTCTCCATAGGGACCCACAAATGCAGCATTGCCCAGACACATATCAAGGAACATGAAAGGCACTGCAGATAGGGCCGGCCCAAGGTAATTTTCAAGTGTAGGCGAACTGAATTTTGGCACCCCTCCAAACCAATCACTGAAAAATAAAAGTGTTGGATAACTGAAAATGATGGATAATAAGGAGGGATTAAGGAAAAGCCTAAATAAAGAACAACACTCTGAAAACAGGGGAAATCCAGACAGGAAACAGGCCATTCAGTGCTAATCAGGGTGGTCAATGTCAATATTCCCGCTTGCTTCCAACAGACAAGAGTTTTTTCTCCCACTCTGGACATTATTCCACGGATATATGAACCCCACTTGCCTAGTTTCCAATAGAGCTCACCACCTCTGAGGATGTCTGCCATAGGTGTGGGCGAAACATCAGGAGAGAGTGCTTCCCGAACATGGCCATACAGCCTGAAAACTCAGAGCAACCCAATCAAATTAATACATTCCAACTGTGCCACTGTCCCATGATGTGCATCACGGCATCAACTTCAAAACAGGTTCGGCAACTTGGATAACGCTACAACTTTTTCACATTGTTTCAAATGCATTTATATATATATAGACTAGTTGTGCCCGGCCACGCATTGTTGTGGACTTTATTTTCATAGGGTTTTTTTGTTTGAAAGACATAGATTGGATGACTATGTCTTTTGTGGCCAAGTTTGGTGTGATTTGGTTCAGTGATTTTGTTGTTTACTCAGTCCTACAAACGTACAAATAGAAATAAATGTGTTTTCTCCCCATTCCCCTGGCAAACAATATTGAAATCTTCATGGCCACCTACTCGGGGAATATGCTGCCTTCTGCTGTCCACGTCGTGCTTCACCCAGCTTAGGACGGCTCGGTAGACTTCCTCTTCCGATGGCACATTGAGGCTGTCACTGGAAATAAGATCCAGCACCTGCACAGGCAGAGAAGGTCTAGATGAATACAATTTTGAGAGAATCTGCTTCTGGATTACACAACTATCCTACACTTGATCCTCAGGCCAAACCTTGCTTAGCTTCCAAAACAAGGTCTGGAGGGTTGCTCAGAATTATAATGGTGTCTTACCTGCTTGAGAGGCAAAAGCATGAACTCTTCAGTCTTGGAGACATCCACAAAGTGCTGCAGGACATACTTGTGTGCCGACTTCAGGAGATCGCTGCAGGAGTGCGTGTCTGCAAAGCCCCGGATGCCCAGGCAGTTGGAGGGGTCCAGCTGGCTCAGGAGGAACTTGCAGCAAGCGTCCCGCACACCATTCAGCTGGAGGAGGCTGGCAGCAGGGAGCAACGTCTGCCACAAAAACATAAGCAGATTGGCAAGAGAGAGATCTCTTTTTGACTGGTTCATGTGGAGAGGAGTTCCTCTGGCCCTCCCGAAATAAGCAATCTCCCATATTATTATTATTATTACTGTTGTTGTTGTTGTTATTATTAACATGTCATGTCTCCATGCTGTGCGGTCTTGGGAGTTATAGTTTCCCAAGGTCCATACCCTTCTCTGGGTGCATTTGCACTGGCGAATAAATGCAGTAAGGACCCATTTTAAATGCTATTATTATTATTATTATTATTATTATTATTATTATTATTATGCCATGACTCCACACTGTGCTGTCCTGGGAGCTTGGCAACTCCTTCACCACAAAACTCTGCCGCTTGCATCCTCAACCCCTTCCCACAGCTGTGCATCGTCGCCAAAATGCTGCGTGGCCGGCTGGTTGAAGACGCAAGCGGCAGAGTTTTGTGGGGAAGGAGTTCCCAAGCTCATTCATCGCTATGGTAAGTGCCTAGATTTGAATGGCGACTATGTTGAGAAGTGGTATTTGGGTCTGGCTTTCAACTACATATGGTAAATGTTTTCTCCTATACTTTTTGAGGGTGTAAGCGGCAGAGTTTTGTGGGGAAGGAGTTGCCAAGCTCCTTCATCGCTATGATAAGTGCCTAGATTTGAATGGCGACTATGTTGAGAAGTGGTATTTGGGTGTGGCTTTCAACTGCATATTGTAAATGTTTTCTCCTATACTTTTTGAGGGTGTAAGCGGCAGAGTTTGGTGGGGAAGGACTTGCCAAGCTCATTCCTCGCTATGATAACTGCCTAGATTTGAATGGTGACTATGTTGAGAAGTGGTATTTGAGTGTGGCTTTCAACTGCATATGGTAAATGTTTTCTCCTATACTTTTTGAGGGCGTAAGCGGCAGAGTTTGGTGGGGAAGGAGTTGCCAAGCTCATTCATTGCTATGATAGGTGCCTAGATTTGAATGGCGACTATGTTGAGAAGTGGTATTTGGGTGTGGCTTTCAACTGCATATGGTAAATGTTTTCTCCTATACTTTGTTCATTTTTAATTCCAAAACGTAATCTACTTTCGGGATAGTCCTTGTAGAACTCTGGTATCCAGATAGGGATTCTTACCTGCACGTTCCCTTCTCCCACCACAATCTCAGCCGTGTAGGCATACTGGACCAGCTGCTCCAATGCCTGTGGATCGATATCATGGAGCGTGACGTGAGTCTGCCGGCTTTCGCTCATCTCATCTGACAAGGAGAGAGAGGGGAGAGCTTTATGAGGCTGAGAGGAGGGTGCATTGGGAAAATGGGTTTGGAAGAAGAAATATTTACTTGTGAACATGGCGTGGAAGTAGGGGCTGCAGGAAGCCAGCACCACTTTGTGGGCCTTGATCTCCTTGGTGGCCACGTGCAGGACGATGTCGCAGAGCAGCCCCCGCTGCCGCATGCGGTTCATGCACACAAAGGCATCGTGGTAGTGCCGCTTCGAGTTGTGGGAGATGCTGTGGCCGTCCCGGTTCAGGAGCTGCATCCCGCTCTCCATGGCTGCAGGCGGGTCGTTCCTGGCTCGCGGCAGCGCCCTTTCGGCCTCTCTGTCAAGAGAAACAAAACTCATTTTAAACTTTGAAAAGAGGGACAAAGAAAATAAGTTTTTGTTCACACAAAGTTGACACCTTCTTGAATCCAAGAGTCTGCAAGGAAGGCAAGCATGCGGTTCATCATACTTGAAGCCCTTCAGAAGAGCAGCAAGGCCAAGAACAAGTCATGAGAGTCAAGACAAAGATCTTGACAAGACAAGAAAGTGTTCTTACCAGACATCAAGGGAAGCACTGACCACATAGGGAAGCTGAGGAAGAAACACAACCTACAAACTATCTACAGACCCACAAAGAAAATCCAACAAATGCAAAGGACAAGAGGGATCATCTCACCTCTGCAGGAGTCTAATGTATAGTAGACAAGTCTACATAGGGACGTCCAAACGCAGCACTCCCCAAACACGAATCAAGGAATACGAAAGGCATTGCAGACTAACTCAACCAGAAAAGTCAGCCATAGCAGAGCATGTAATGAACCAAGCTGGACACAGCATATTATTTGAGAACACAGAAATGCTGGACCACTCTCACAACCACCATGTCCTACTACACAGAGAAGCCATCGAAGCCCACAAGCATGTGAACAAGTTCAACAGAAAGGAGGAAACCATGAAAATGAACAAAACATGGCTCCCAATATTAAAAAAAAACTCTAGAATCAGGACAGTAAATAAAGAGCAACACTCTGAAAACAGGGGAAATCCAGACAGGAAACAATCAGGGCCATTTAACACCTCCCAACAAAAGATTCCCCCACACAGGAAGCTGCCAGGACATTCAAGGTGGCCAATTGCAACATTCACACTTGCCTCCAACAGACAAGAGTTATTTCTCCCACCTTGCACAATCCACAGATATATAAACCTCACTTGCCTAGTTTCCAACAGACCTCACAAACTCTGGGGATGCCTGCCATAGATGTGGGCGAAACGTCAGGAGAGAATGCTTCCCGAACATGGCTCGGAAAACTCACAGCAATGCAGCGATTCCGGCCATGAATGCCTTCAACACAAGAACAATGGAAGTACAGTAGAGTCTCACTTATCCAAGCTAAACGGGCAGGCAGAAGCTTGGATAAGCAAATATCTTGGATAATAAGGAGGGATTAAGGAAAAGCCTATTAAACATCAAATTAGGTTATGATTTTACAAATTAAGCACCCAAACATCATGTTATACAACAAATTTGACAGAAAAAGTAGTTCAATATGCAGTAATGTTATGTTGTAATTACTGTATTTACGAATTTAGCACCAAAATATCACGATATATTGAAAACATTGACTACAAAAATGCCTTGGATAATCCAGAACCTTGGATAAGCGAGTCTTGGATAAGTGAGACTCTACTGTATATAAACCCCACTATGTCTTCAAACATAGGCCATTTGGACTGAGGCTTGCTCCGGCATTCACAGCCATTGAGAAAGAGGGACCTGGAAAAGCTTCTCAGCTGCAGAGCTCCTTGGACTTAAAACAACCAAAGACTGTAATGTATATTTTCCTTTACCCCTTTGAATCTTCCAGCTTATTGGGATAACCTTTTGTGAACAATAAAACCAGTTTTGAGTTATCTACAGTGTTTTGGTCCTTGGGAGTTCCAGTTTCCCTAAAGGAGGGCAAGAAGCAATCCCCTGGGGAAAGATGTCATGTTCATGCCTCTTTCGCTAAGAGTGTGCGTGATGGCACACTAAGCAGAGCCGGATCTGGTTAGTTTTTAGACTAAGGCTGGTGATATTTCAGAAGGCAATGCAAACCACCTCTACGTGTTCCTTGCCGAGGAAAACGCATTGAAATCCATGGGGTCACCATAAGTTGAAGGCACACAGAGTCTTGCTTTCAATCCACCCACCCTTGGATTCTGGCAGTGATTCAGTCTCGCCCGCTGTCTCTCTCTTTCTCATATTCGAACCGAGAAACAGTGACACGTTGCTGACTGCAAGGGAGGATGTTCATCTGCAAACACGTCTAAAAATAACCGGGTCTCCATCGGGAGGAGGAATCCGTTTAATTTATTCTTGTGAATGTGCCAAAGCCGAGGGAGGTGGTGGCGGGTGCAAACGGAGGGACCCGGATGGCTACCCGGATTGACAGATGCACGCAGAGGCAGTGAAGACCGCCAGCTTCCTGCCAGACTGTAAACAGAAAGCCAAAAAAAGGGTACGGCGCTCTTCCCGCGACGGAAGAATGGGAACTCCCGTCTTTGCCGACACTGCGGAGCGAGCGGGGACTGAACGGATGTGACTCCCAAAAGCCGCCCCCGTGTTCGCTGCTGCTCATGCAATAGAAAGCGGAAAAGAGCTCTATTGAACTTTAACAGAAAATTAAGCTGCCAGGAAGGCATGATGCATACATAGGAGGACTGCTAATTAATCTACGCAGTGGCGGAAGCGTGAGGAATAATATAATGAGTGTAGGCTGTGCGCCTTCGGATTTTGGCAGTTGGAGATGAATTTGTCTCTTTCCAAAAGGTATGGATTATATCCGTTTTAAGAGCAGGATAATGAACAGTTTAGCCCAGGGGTCCTCAAACTTTTTAAGTGGAGGGCCGATTCACAGTCCTTCAGACTGTTGAGGGGCTGGACTACGATGAAATAGTCCAAAATTAGGATTGTTGTTGTCGTTTGCCTTCATGTCATTTCAGACTTAGGTCAACCCTACATCTAAAGTAAGTGATCTTGGAGGGCCTTAGTTTGGGGACCCCTGATCTAGACAATCTCATAAGACCATAGGTAAGCAAAGAGACCTCCAAAGAACATCTAGATAGTCTCATAAGACCATAGGTAAGGAAAGGGACCCTCAAAGGCCATCTAGATGATCTCATCAGACCATCAGAAGACCATAGATAAGGAAAGGGTCCCTCAAAGACCATCTAGATGGTCTCATAAGACCATAGGTAAGGAAAGGGACCCTCAAAGGCCATCTAGATGATCTCATCAGACCATCAGAAGACCATAGATAAGGAAAGGGTCCCTCAAAGACCATCTAGATGGTCTCATAAGACCATAGGTAAGGAAAGGGACCCTCAAAGGCCATCTTGATGATCTCATCAGACCATCAGAAGACCATAGATAAGGAAAGGGTCCCTCAAAGACCATCTAGATGGTCTCATAAGACCATAGGTAAGGAAAGGGACCCTCAAAGGCCATCTTGATGGTCTCATAAGACCATAGGTAAGGAAAGTGACCCTCAAAGGCCATCTAGATGATCTCATCAGGCCATCAGAAGACCATAGATAAGGAAAGAGACCCTCAAAGACCATCTAGATGGTTTTATAAGACCATAGATAAGGCAAGAGGCCCCCAAAGGCCATCTAGACAATCTCATAGGACCATGGGTAAGGAAAGTGACCTCCAAAAGCTATCTAGATGGTCTCATAAGGCCATAGCTAAGCAAAGAGACCTTCAAAGACCATCTAGACGATCTCATAAGACCACAGTTAAGCAAAGAGACCTCCAAAGACCAGGTAGGTTAACCCTAAGTCTAAAGTTTAGGACAGGGGCCAGGTCAATGACCTTAGAGGGCCACATCCGGCCCATGGGCCTTAGTTTGGGGACCCCTGATAAAGAGGGTTAGAAGAGACCATTTAGTCCAACCCCCTTCTGCCTTTGTGCACCAAAAGCACTAGCAAAGTATCCCTGACAGATGGCCACCCAGACTCAATGTTAATAATAATAATAATAATAATAATAATAATAATAATAATAATAATAATAATGGTTGTAAGAGAAGAAGAGACCCCTTGGGTAATTTAGCCCAACCCTCTTCTGCCCTTGTGCTGTGGGGGCCGGATAAATGGCTTTGATGGGCCGCATCCGGCCTTTGGGCCTTAGTTTGGGGTCCACTGGTCTACAGCTCACATAATAATAATAATAATAATAATAATAATAATAATAATAATAATAATAATAATAATATAAAATTTTATTTGTATTCCGCCCTATCTCCCCAAGGGGACTTGGTAAGGGATGATGATAACTGCAATTCAGATACAGTGCCCAGCCACGCTCCACAGTTACCTCAATGACTCGGAAGCATGTCTACAAGTTCCCACCAAATCCAAATCTTGAAGACTTCCCTTAACCGTTACCATGTTTCACCCAAGCAGGCCTTTTATGTTAGGGATCTGAACTGATTCACTTCAGGATCAGCATCAAGCCAGGCTTTGAAATGAAGGACGTGACTCAGTTTAGAATGGTCAGGTCAGAACACTCTCACAATTCCTGAATTCTTAGAACCATAGAGCTGGAAGAGACTGCCTACCTCTCTAATTCAAACTTTCTGTTCAAGGCCAGAAATCCAAAATTTGACTAATAATAATAATGATAATAATAAGTAAAAGAAGCTGTCAAAGAAGACGAACATGCCCTGGCAGAATATGTAAAGCAAAGTGAAGAACCTGCTTTGATTGAAGTCAAAGCACAGCAGACAAAAAGCCAATACAAGAAAACCGCACTACAAACTAGAGCTGACAGCTGGCACAACAAAACATTGCATGGAAAGTTCCTTGACAAAATGGAAGGAAAAGCTGACAAGAAGACCTGGCTCTGGCTCACGAATGGGACCCTGAAGAAGGAGACAGAAGGCCTGATCCTTGCAGCCCAGGAGCAAGACATCAGAACAAAGGCAATTCAGGCCAAGATCGAAAAATCAGTTGATGACCCAAAATGAAGACTCTGCAAGGAAGCTGACGAAACCATGGATCATATCCTCAGCTGCTGTAAGAAAATCGCACAGACAAACTACAAACAGAGGCACAACTATGTGGCCCAAATGATTCATTGGAACTTATGCCTCAAGTACCACCTCCCAGCAGTAAAGAACTGGTGGGATCACAAACCTGCAAAAGTATTGGAAAATGAGCACGCAAAGATACTGTGGGACTTCCGAATCCAGACTGACAAAGTTCTGGCACACAACACACCAGACATCACAGTTGTGGAAAAGAAAAAGGTTTGTATCATTGATGTTGCCATCCCAGGTGACAGTCGCATTGACGAAAAACAACAGGAAAAACTCAGCCGCTATCAGGACCTCAAGATTGAACTTCAAAGACTCTGGTCCTGGTGGTGATGGGCACATTGGGTGCCGTGCCAAAAGATCTCAGCCGGCATTTGGAAACAACAGACATTGACAAAATTACGATCTGCCAACTGCAAAAGGCCACCCGACTGGGATCTGTGCGCATCATCCGAAAATACAACACACAGTCCTAGACACTTGGGAAGTGTTTGACTTGTGATTTTGTGATACGAAATCCAGCATGTCTATCTTGTTTGCTGTGTCATAATAATAATAATAATAATAATAATAATAATAATAATAATAATAATAATAATAATAATAATAATAATAATAATAATAGGGGCAGAGTACTCTTACAAGTAAAACAAGCAGTCAAAGAAGAAGAACATGCCCTGGCAGAATATGTAAAACAAAGTGAAGAACCTGCTTTGATTGACGTCAAAAATCAGAAACTCCTCAAAGCACAGCAGACAAAAAACCATTACAAGAAAACCGCACTACAAACTAGAGCAGAATCAGTACAAGAAAACCGCACTACAAACTAGAGCTGACAACTGGCACAACAAAACATTGCATAGAAAGTTCCTTGACAAAATTGAAGGAAAAGCTGCACAACTATGTGGCCCAAATGATTCATTGGAACTTATGCCTCAAGTAATCCAGCATATCTATCTTGTTTGCTGTGTCATACAATAATAATAAATATCCATATCTCCCAATATGAAGCTGCCCCAGTCTCACAGTCTTTGGGAGAGGAGTTCTACATTTCTCTGGTGAGGAAACAGGAAAGAACTATTCATCTCCCTTCCCAGGGAGTATCAGTTGGCCTCTCTCTTTGCTCTCATTTTATCACCAAACAAAGAGCGTTTCACTGGCTGGGGGAAAAAGTACTATTTTGTATGTTCCAGCCTCTGATATTATCAACCCTAGTCCAATATTGATCAAGATGTGCTTGACATGTATATTCTTATTCCCAGTTCAAGTTACATCCCAGTTTGGTTTGGAAGTAAACCCTCAAACCACACTGCCCTCCAACCTATAAATAGCCCCACTTGTTAAAAGAACATGACGCAAGCTGTGAAATTAATCATCCTCTGTTGCTAATACAGGTAGTTCCGAACTCCAGATGTAGGTTTGGCCCCTTGAAAGCTTTGGAAGGCGATCAAGCATCCTACACTTTAACTGCTGAAGGTCAATGCTATGCAATCCTTGAGAGTTATGTCCCAGAAGCATTCTCTCCTGACGTTTCATCCACATCTATGGCAGGCATCCTCAAAGGTTGTGAGGAATATATGTCCATATTCCAGAAGCATTCTCTCCTGACGTTTCGCCCACATCCATGGCAGGCATCCTCAGAGGTTGTGAGGAATATATGTCCATGTCCCAGAAGCATTCTCTCCTGACGTTTCGCCCACATCTATGGCAGGCATCCTCAGAGGTTGTGAGGAATATATCTCCATGTTCCAGAAGCATTCTCTCCTGACGTTTCGCCCACATCTATGGCAGGCATTCTCAAAGGTTGTGAGGAATATATGTCCATGTTCCAGAAGTATTCTCTCCCGATGTTTCGCCCACATCTATGGCAGGCATCCTCAGAGGTTGTGAGGAATATATGTCCATGTTCCAGAAGCATTCTCTCCTGACGTTTCGCCCACATTTATGGCAGGCATCCTCAGAGGTTGTGAGGAATATATGTCCATGTTCCAGAAGCATTCTCTCCTGACGTTTCGCCCACATCTATGGCAGGCATCCTCAGAGGTTGTGAGGAATATATGTCCATGTTCCAGAAGCATTCTCTCCTGACGTTTCGCCCACATTTATGGCAGGCATCCTCAGAGGTTGTGAGGAATATATGTCCATGTTCCAGAAGCATTCTCTCCTGACGTTTCGCCCACATTTATGGCAGGCATCCTCAGAGGTTGTGAGGAATATACGTCCATGTTCCAGAAGTATTCTCTCCTGACGTTTCGCCCACATTTATGGCAGGCATCCTCAGAGGTTGTGAGGAATATATGTCCATGTTCCAGAAGCATTCTCTCCTGACGTTTCGCCCACATCTATGGCAGGCATCCTCAGAGGTTGTGAGGAATATATGTCCATGTTCCAGAAGCATTCTCTCCTGACGTTTCGCCCACATTTATGGCAGGCATCCTCAGAGGTTGTGAGGAATATACGTCCATGTTCCAGAAGTATTCTCTCCTGACGTTTCACCCACATCTATGGCAGGCATCCTCAGAGGTTGTGAGGAATATATGTCCATGTTCCAGAAGCATTCTCTCCTGACGTTTCGCCCACATCTATGGCACGCATCCTCAGAGGTTGTGAGGAATATACGTCCATGTTCCAGAAGCATTCTCTCCTGACGTTTCGCCCACATCTATGGCACGCATCCTCAGAGGTTGTGAGGAATATATGTCCATGTTCCAGAAGCATTCTCTCCTGACGTTTCGCCCACATCTATGGCACGCATCCTCAGAGGTTGTGAGGAATATATGTCCATGTTCCAGAAGCATTCTCTCCTGACGTTTCGCCCACATCTATGGCAGGCATCCTCAGAGGTTGTGAGGAATATACGTCCATGTTCCAGAAGCATTCTCTCCTGACGTTTCGCCCACATCTATGGCACGCATCCTCAGAGGTTGTGAGGAATATATCTCCATGTTCCAGAAGCATTCTCTCCTGACGTTTCGCCCACATCTATGGCACGCATCCTCAGAGGTTGTGAGGAATATATGTCCATGTTCCAGAAGCATTCTCTCCTGACGTTTCGCCCACATCTATGGCAGGCATCCTCAGAGGTTGTGAGGAATATATGTCCATGTTCCAGAAGCATTCTCTCCTGACGTTTCGCCCACATCTATGGCACGCATCCTCAGAGGTTGTGAGGAATATATCTCCATGTTCCAGAAGCATTCTCTCCTGACGTTTCGCCCACATCTATGGCAGGCATCCTCAGAGGTTGTGAGGAATATATGTCCATGTTCCAGAAGCATTCTCTCCTGACGTTTCGCCCACATCTATGGCAGGCATCCTCAGAGGTTGTGAGGAATATATGTCCATGTTCCAGAAGCATTCTCTCCTGACGTTTCGCCCACATCTATGGCACGCATCCTCAGAGGTTGTGAGGAATATATGTCCATGTTCCAGAAGCATTCTCTCCTGACGTTTCACCCACATCTATGGCAGGCATCCTCAGAGGTTGTGAGGAATATATGTCCATGTTCCAGAAGCATTCTCTCCTGACGTTTCGCCCACATCTATGGCAGGCATCCTCAGAGGTTGTGAGGAATATATGTCCATGTTCCAGAAGCATTCTCTCCTGACGTTTCGCCCACATCTATGGCACGCATCCTCAGAGGTTGTGAGGAATATATCTCCATGTTCCAGAAGCATTCTCTCCTGACGTTTCGCCCACATCTATGGCAGGCATCCTCAGAGGTTGTGAGGAATATATGTCCATGTTCCAGAAGTATTCTCTCCTGACGTTTCACCCACATCTATGGCAGGCATCCTCAGAGGTTGTGAGGAATATATGTCCATGATCCAGAAGTATTCTCTCCTGAGGTTTCGCCCACATCTATGGCAGGCATCCTCAGAAGTTGTGAGGAATATATCTCCATGTTCCAGAAGTATTCTCTCCTGACGTTTCGCCCACATCTATGGCAGGCATCCTCAGAGGTTGTGAGGAATATATCTCCATGTTCCAGAAGTATTCTCTCCTGACGTTTCGCCCACATCTATGGCAGGCATCCTCAGAGGTTGTGAGGAATATATCTCCATGTTCCAGAAGTATTCTCTCCTGACGTTTCACCCACATCTATGGCAGGCATCCTCAGAGGTTGTGAGGAATATATAGCCATGTCCCAGAAGTATTCTCTCCTGACGTTTCGCACACGTCTATGGCAAGCATCCTCAGAGGTTGTGAGGTCTGTTGTAAACGAGGCAAGTGGGGGTTGATATATTTGTGGAGGGTGGGAGAAAGAACTCTTGTCTGTTGGCGGCAAGCGTGAATGTTGCCATTGGCCACCTTGATTAGCACTGAATAGCCTGGCAGCTTCAAAGCCCACCTGGGGGCGTCCTTTGTGGGGAGGTGTTAGCTGGCCCTGATTGTTTCCTATCTGGAATTCCCCTGATAAGACAAGTGTGAATGTTGCAGTTGGTCACCTTGATTAGCATTGCATAGCCTTGCAGCTTCAAAGCCTGGCTGTTTTCTGCCTGGGGGACTCTTTTGTTGTGAAGTGTTAACTGGCCCTGATTGTTCCTTGTCCATCATGTCAACCACCATCTGGGGTTTATATATCTGTGGAATTTCCAGGATGGGAGAAAGAACTCTTGTCTGCCTGAGGCAAGTGTGAATGTTGCCATTGGCCACCTTGATTAGCACTGAATAGCCTTGCAGCGTCAAAACCTGTGTGTGTGTTTTATGCATTGCTTTAGACACCTTGTGCCATATGTAAGTCCCTTCGAGGAGATGGAGGCAGAGTACAAAAATAATGTTGTTGTTGTTGATATTATTATTGTTGTTGTTATTATTATAATGCCTGGCTGCTTCCTGCCTGGGGGAATCCTTTTTTGGGAGGTGTTAGCTGGCCCTGATTGTTTCCTGTCTGGAATGCCGCTGTTTTCTGAGGATTGTTCTTTATTTACTGTCTTGATTTTAGTGTTTTTTAGTACTGGGATTTTGTTCGTTTTCATGCTTTCCTCCTTTCTGTTGAGATTGTTCACGTGCTTGTGGATTTTAGTGACTTCTCTGTGTCAAACCCCACTTGCCTAGTTTCCAATAAATCACAACCTCTGAAGATGCCTGCCATAGATGTAGGCGAAACGTCAGGAGAGAATGCTTCTGGGACATGGCCATACAGCCAGGAAAACTCACCGCAACTCGGTGATTCCAGCCATGAAAGCCTTCGACAACACATCACACTGCACAAACTCTGAGGATGCCTGCCATAGATGTGGGCGAAACATCAGGAGAGAATGCTTCTGGGACATGCTTACACAGCCTGGAAAACTCACAGCAACTCGGTGATTTTGGCCATGAAAGCCTTCGACAACACATTGAACGTTCTTTTGGCATACATATTTATATTGAAAAGACAAAAGATGGGAGCTCCATGCAATGTTTTGTTGTGCCAGCTGTCAGCTCTAGTTTGTAGTGCGGTTTTCTTGTACCGATTCTTTGTCTGCTGTGCTTTGAGGATTATTATTATTATGATTATAATAACTTATATCCTGCCCTTCTCACCCCGAAAGGGACTCAGGGCAGTTTACAAGTATATATACATACAATATTATATATATATATATATATAAGTGTGTGTGTATGTATTATATTATTATTATTATATATTAACATCTGTTCTCTTCTTGCCATGAAAGCCTTCGACAACACATTGAACGTTCTTTTGGCATACATATTTCTATTGAAAAAACAAGATGGGAGCCCCATGCAATGTTTTGTTGTGCCAGCTGTCAGCTCTAGTTTGTAGTGCGGTTTTCTTGTACTGATTCTTTGTCTGCTGTGCTTTGAGGATTATTACTATTATGATTATAATAATTTATATCCTGCCCTTCTCACCCTGAAGGGGACTCAGGGCAGTTTACAAGTATATATACATACAATATATTATATATATACAAGTGTGTGTGTATGTATTATATTATTATTATTATATATTAAAATCTGTTCTCTTCTTGTCATGAAAGCCTTCGACAACACATTGAACGTTCTTTTGGCGTACATATTTCTATTGAAAAGACAAAAGTTGGGACCCCCATGCAATGTTTTGTTGTGCCAGCTGTCAGCTCTAGTTTGTAGTGCGGTTTTCTTGTACTGATTCTTTGTCTGCTGTGCTTTGAGGATTATTATTATTTTGATTATAATAATTTATATCCTGCCCTTCTCACCCCGAAAGGGATTCAGGGCAGTTTACAAGTATATATACATACAATATATTATATATATATAAGTGTGTGTGTATGTATATATGTGTGTATGAATATTATTATTATTATTATTATTATTATTATTATTATTATTATTATTATTATTATATATTAAAATCTGTTCTCTTGTGGGTACCAGCAATGCAGGGTTTCCAAATACTGCACTGGAGCTTTGGATGACTGGGGAGGAGGGAACATAAACTGCAACTGACTCCCTTTTACTCGCTCTTTCTCTCAAAGGATTTGGCACCCAATCCCTCCGACCCATTTACACAAACACACACAAAGGCAGCTGTTTGGAAAGCAAATTGTGGTTTGTTTTTTTTTCACATTAAAAAGATGGAGAGACTGCAGTCGTCGGAATACGGCAGTCACCTCAGATAACCCTCCAGCCGGGACACACCGGCGCGTGTCTATGCTCCCAACCGCAACACACACACACACAAACACACACACACACACACAATGGGGCCGATCCAGACCCTGCCCCAGCTCCAGACACTGCAGCAGATCCTTTTTCTGTTTTGCTGCAGTTGCTTGCAAACAACGGCACTCCGAAGCCTTCCGCCCACCAAACCACACAACGGCATTACGGCTTACTCTTGGATCCTAATATGCCTTAAATCTATATATATATAAATGTAATGTGTGTTTTTCCCACAACAAAACCACTGGACCAAATCACACCAAATTTGGCCACAAAAAGACATAGTCATCCAACCTATGTCTTTCAATCAAAAAACGTAGAAAAATAAAGTCCAAATAACAGAAAAAACCCAATTGCTTACCAACTTGAATAGCAATGAACAGCCTTGCAGCTTCAAGGCCAGGCTGCTTCCTAACCAGAGGGATCCTCCATTGGCCACCTTGAATAGCACTGAACAGCCTTGCAGCTTCAAAGCCAGGCTGCTTCCTAACCAGAGGGATCCTCCATTGGCCACCTTGAATAGCACTGAACAGCCTTGCAGCTTCAAAGCCAGGCTGCTTCCTAACCAGAGGGATCCTCCATTGGCCACCTTGAATAGCACTGAACAGCCTTGCAGCTTCAAGGCCAGGCTGCTTCCTAACCAGAGGGATCCTCCATTGGCCACCTTGAATAGCACTGAACAGCCTTGCAGCTTCAAAGCCAAGCTGCTTCCTAACCAGAGGGATCCTCCTTTGACCACCTTGAATAGCACTGAATAGTCTTGCAGCTTCAAAGCCAGGCTGCTTCCTAACCAGAGGGATCCTCCATTGGCCACCTTGAATAGCACTGAACAGCCTTGCAGCTTCAAAGCCAGGCTGCTTCCTAACCAGAGGGATCCTCCATTGGCCACCTTGAATAGCACTGAACAGCCTTGCAGCTTCAAGGCCAGGCTGCTTCCTAACCAGAGGGATCCTCCATTGGCCACCTTGAATAGCACTGAACAGCCTTGCAGCTTCAAAGCCAGGCTGCTTCCTAACCAGAGGGATCCTCCATTGGCCACCTTGAATAGCACTGAACAGCCTTGCAGCTTCAAAGCCAGGCTGCTTCCTAACCAGAGGGATCCTCCATTGGCCACCTTGAATAGCACTGAACAGCCTTGCAGCTTCAAAGCCAGGCTGCTTCCTAACCAGAGAGATCCTCCATTGGCTACCTTGAATAGCACTGAACAGCCTTGCAGCTTCAAAGCCAGGCTGCTTCCTAACCAGAGGGATCCTCCATTGGCCACCTTGAATAGCACTGAACAGCCTTGCAGCTTCAAAGCCAGGCTGCTTCCTAACCAGAGGGATCCTCCATTGGCCACCTTGAATAGCACTGAACAGCCTTGCAGCTTCAAAGCCAGGCTGCTTCCTAACCAGAGGGATCCTCCATTGGCCACCTTGAATAGCACTGAACAGCCTGGCAGCTTCAAAGCCAGGCTGCTTCCTAACCAGAGAGATCCTCCATTGGCTACCTTGAATAGCACTGAACAGCCTTGCAGCTTCAAAGCCAGGCTGCTTCCTAACCAGAGGGATCCTAACCACCAGACTATGCCACAGCAACACGTGGCCGGGCACAGCTAGTATATACATATGTGACATATGACATAGGGCTTCAAACTGTACTACTAGCTGTTCATAAGTATGCATGCATATGTATATATATATTGCCATAACAAATCATTCTAGTCATGGTTCATGTCTGTCTGTCTGTCTCTATATATGCATGTTTATAAA